>NC_134830.1:29671568-29971568 GCF_004210375.1 Tachypleus tridentatus | reverse complement strand
AAATCCCAGAGCAAAATACCCATTGATGCACTGTACAAGCACCTAGCCAGCTACTTCTTCCAATAAATGGTTTAAGAGTTTGTCTTCAATGAAAGTCCAATCCAATTTGGTAGATATTTAGTTATAATAATCAGGAGTGGTCAGAAATTAAAGTTATGTCTCTTTGGCCCTTTGTTTACTTGTAGGTAATTTTAGAGATTGTGTGGTCGAGGTTGGTGAATGAGCTATGACTTCTGTGGAATTTTTATTACATGTTGATGACTTACTAAGGTCAAATGAGAAGAAAGGCTGAGAAAAAGACAGGAAAAAAAACACTGAAAGCATTTGTTAAAAGGCCTTTTATGGGTTACAGATACGAGAGACTGTCCTATCTTGTTAGATATATTATCAATGCCCACTCATCATGATGTGGAACAACAGTCTTTCAAATTTCCTCATAACATACTTTGCTTATTAAAACAGATTAAAGCATAGCAAGTTTCATTAAAGAATTAATCAAAATGACAAATGATATTTATAATACTGATAAAACCATATCATATAGTAACATAAAGTCCAGTGATTTTATAGTGAACTTTTGGGTTTTCATGAGAATAGATGAAAGCATTTCTTAACATTACATACCCAATAAGAGGAAAGAGACAGTCTTCTAAATCATATTATTAAATGGTATGCAAGCATGTGAAGTAATAAATTTTAAACTTTACTGTATAATTATAGGCATGTGGATAATTAGTTATATTGATTTTATCTGTGTGAAATAATATGTCCATGAACAATGGATCCAAAGTTACTTTTTTAGTTAACTTAAATTTTGTTTTATGAAAAAAGTCGTTTTTCCCAAAAGGGGACTGAAGTCCATCCCTTTTAAACACTTGCACAAATTCATGTTGCTATTTGTACCATCATGATGTCAATCAGTAAAATATGTTTGTGCCATGAATTATGAGAAAAATTACACACTCTGTATCCTATGACACAGCATAATATATAAAATTCAAAAGCAACAAATACAGATATTTGCTACTTATAATTTTTTATTTTATTTACTCTTGAAACAGAATACTTCCAAAAGACTCTGCACAAGTACATCTAGTATTAAATATTTATTTTGGTTAAATTAGTGAATGATTAATGAAACAGAATTTGGTATATTCATAAACATAAAAATACCAGTACAGTAGACGATTCTTTCATTACACTAATGGAGTTCACCCTTTTTAAGTAATTACAACCCATACATTACTTTTGTGAAATAAGTAAGAATATTAAAAAGTTTTCCTTCAGGCCAGACAAATCACCCTTTTCTGTGTCTAAACTCTTTTCATTATGAAATTATATCCTTAAAAAAAATCACTTAATGAATCTTGAGCTTTTTGAACAAATGAGACCCAGGTAAAAGGAAGGAACCTGAGAAATTCTTTACTCACATTTACCTTGACTCTTTGCAACTTTCATTTAGATATTTTCGTGTTGCAATGCCACAAAAACTATGTTTGTTTTTTTAATTTTGTACAAAGCTACACGAGAGCTATTTGTGCTCGCCATCCCTAATTTAGAAGTGTAAGACTAGGGTAAAGACAGTTAATCATCACCACCCACTGCCAACACTTATGCTGCTCTTTTACCAGTGAATAGTGGGACTGACCATCACATTATAATGCCCCTACAGCTGAAATGGAGAGCATGTGTGGTGTGATGGGATTTTAAACCTATGACTCTCAGATTAGGAGTCAAGTGCCCTAACCACCAGGTCATGCTGGGATCGTATAAAATACATGGTCTGATTAAAAAATTCTAAGACTTCTGTCACAGGTGTCAGTACAGAGGCAGCGAGCTTCACCGAGATGTGTACAAAGTACAAATAGCAATATACCACACAAAAAAGCCATTTCTTCAGACCTTATACCCCTGTTGAAAAAAAAGTGTTCAAACACAGGCATATCTCTTGTCCCTGTCATAATAAAAATGGACAAGAAAGAAGAGCAATGTTAGCCAATGACCTACATTCTGAGCGACCACAGACATTGTCCACTGATGAAACGGTTGCTAAGGTGAAAGAAAAAATTGAAGTGATTGACAATTAACTATCCACAAAATTGCTGATAAACTGAACATTTCCTTTGGTTCTTGTCAGGCAATTTTAACTGAAACTTTGTATGCACAAAGTGTCTGCAAAATTTGTTCCAAGGCTGTTGACACATGACCAAAAGTTTTATCATCGACAAGTGTGCGAAGATCTGAAAAGAAGGCTAGAAACTGATCCTAATTTCATCAACATCATTATTACTGGTGATGAATCATGGGTATACGATTATGACCCTGAAACGAAAATTCAGTCATCCCAGTGGAAGTCTCCATCATCACGACATCCAAAACAGGCATGACAATCTCGATTAAATGCAAAGACAATGTTGATAGTATTTTTAGATGTTTGAGGTATTGTTCATCATGAATTTGTACCTCATGGCCAGATAGTTAACCAGGCCTTTTATAAAAAAGTCTTAATTCACTTGCAGGAGAAAGTTAGAAGAAACCGTTGCAAGCTGTGGGAAAATGGTCACTGATTTCATCGTCATGGCAATGCTCCTTCACACAATGCCGTGTCTGTTCAAGAATTTTTTTCTGTTCCCAAAAATCAAAATTAAGTTGAAATAAAAGAGATTTGATGGTATTTCAACCATCCACAATAATGTGAAAGCAGAACTTAGTTGTACGACAGTTAAAGACTTCCAGCATTGCTTCAGAAAACAGAAGGAACATTGAAACAAGTGTGTATCAGCTGGGGGAGAGATTACTTTGAAGGAGATAGCATATAATACTGATGTATGTACATTATTCTTCAGAATAAAAGTGAAGTTTCAGAACGTTTTGATAACACCTCATATATGACTCCTATTAGACTAAATTTTATTATTTGAAAGTTGGCAGCAGTAGTAGTTTCAAGACCTAAATTTTCATTACTTGTAATTAACTTAAATAAAACTATTGAAACTATTTCTATGTGTGCACTTACCAACATAGGAAAGTTTACTGTTGTTATTACATCATTTTCACTGCCTACTGATAGTTCAGGTTTGAAAACATACTTTTTTACTTCCCTGTAGGTAACTGTGTCATTGTTGTTCCACGTAATATTCTCCTTGGTCCACCAACTTCTGCATAAAGACACAAGATGTACTTTATTTCTTAACTAAACGTGACACTTTCTAACACAAAACATTAAAATAATATCAATTGTGGTTTACAAAACTAGTTATGTGTTTATGGCACATAAATCTATTAAAAACAGAAATATAAGTCATTGTAGGGTAAAGATAAAACTATTTGAAAAAAGTTAAATGTACACAACGTTTCAAAATTACTAATCACAAAACACAAGGACAGATAGCAACATAACAGGTTAACAAACCAAGAAAAACAGACACTAGTTACAGCTTTAATTCTAAAAACCTAACTATTGATCTGGAAATTAAATGCCTATCACTAAACATATTAAGTCAACTAAAACCTACTAGTCACAACAAAATTAATACTTTTGTTTCAAATAAATTTTGATTTAAAGTTAGTTCTAACATCTTACGAAGGAACCCTACAAGAAATGGTATGAGTAATGCAGAAGTTTGATACCTGTTGATTTTTAAAGTACAGAGAACCTTAGCTATGAACATTCATTATTACACTGTAGTCTATACACAAATAAAGGCAAGACGAGTATTTATTACCAAAAATGGATAAGTATTTTTACATAATAGTGTTTGAGAGAAAACAGCAATACTTCTCTTTGTTTCTCAAGTATCTTGAGAAATCTTTAGTCATCTCTTCTTCAGGTCATAGTTGAAGAGTAGAAATGTTTAGTTTATAACTAGTGTAAATATTTTCGGTTACGTTATAAAACAAAAATTAAAACATGTACTGAATAGTTCTTTGAAATATTATATCCATATGTCTTTCAAAAAACAACACAAAAACTTAAAGTGACAGGTTAACATATAACAAACCACAACCAACATTTATTTTGGATGATTTTAGAACTAAGTAAAAAAAAAAATGAAGACAAAACTTCCACACTGACCATAATGATTAATTTTAATCACAAACTTCAGCCATCAACCATTAGTTGTATCACTGTATGAAAGGTTTGACCCATTTGGCAATAGTTATTTAAAAATTAGTTAAGGTTTCCAATAATGAATGTGGTAAAATACTGGCAAGGGACTTTACTGTCTGTAGTCTGCAATTTAAAGGTTTTCCTTTGCTTAACCCCTCTAGAAATATGGTTTGCATGAAACAGAATACACTATAAATCACACAACAGCATTGCAGACTTGCAAAAACTTACTTGTTCACTTTCCTCTTAATCAGTTACCACAAAATCATGTACATACTCTCAAGGTCAAGCAGCAAAGAGCTCTCTGACAGAGAGTCAGTTAGTTTCGTTACAATGAAAAACATGTTCTGCTTAAGGACATACCAGTTACATGTTGTATGTACGTGTAGCTTTAAAACTCATTGGACAAAACAAATGACATTTTTGAATAGTGAATAGACTATTATATTCAAAGTCATTTTCTTTACTTTTAGAAGTTGAAGAGAAAATTTCAGGTTCCTTAATATATTGCTTTTAAATTTTTGGAATTATAGCTGTTCTGTAACGAGATTTAAATAGTATAATAACTAAATTTTTCTTGTATTTACCCCTTCTCTTTTAACCCTTAAATAGTAGGGATATTGCATAGGTAGCAGCATTAATTGATGATGGCCGTCGTTTAAGGGTTAATATATTAGATGTAAGTTTTAACATTACACTGAACTATGTTTGAACATGAACCTAATTCAGTCTTGTGAAATAGTATTAATTCTTATTTACACACTAACTAAAGTACCTGGCTTTATTTAGGCTATTAGGTTGATAGCGCATGTTTTCTGAACCCATTTTAGCATAAAAGTATAACCTACATAATTTTCTTCCTAAGCAACATGACATGAAAGCCATTGTTGAAACTCATTGTTATCAAAATGTAGTAGCTTTATATATACTAGAAGTTAATACATAAGAGCTACTTCTTTTTTAAGTGGTTTTTCACTAGTTTGCCTCATTAAAACAATAAGCAGGTGCACACAATAAGGATCAACTTAGTGAGGGTGCAAAATTTCAGGTTTCTTGGTTCTTTTCTCTCAAAAGTTATCAGCCACACAAACACACAAAACAAAAGACATGAATTTTTCTTATTATTGATAAAGGTACAAATTTGGATGGGCTCAATTTACTTTAAAGTGATAGACTACTGTGTTCTTTCAAAAACACCGAAGGTTCTACTTTGTTGTTTGTCGTATCTAATGTTTCAAAGCATAAGTTTCTAGCTTCTGAATAAATTTATATATTAAAATAAAATAATAAACAAATTAATAATAAAAATTTTAATATTTAATAACAAATAGAATCAACAGTACTTTACTTATCACTTATAAAAATTGTTAATTAATGATGTCAATATTAACTCATGATATAAACCTTTCTAGTCTAAAATAAAGTTGCACTGAAATGTCAATTTTACCTAATGAAATTATTTCAAAAGTAACATGTAATGCTAAGATACTAATACTAAGTTTTAAGACAATAACTTAATATTTTGTGAAAAAAATTAATTTATACTAGTGGTAAGATATTAATACAAACTAATGAGAAGGCAACCTTATACATTTTTCCAACATCAACTGAAGTACCCCAAAAGTGAGTTGTCAAAATCCAAAAGGCTAGTCTCTCAAACTCTAATGACTTGTATAACAAATTACATCCTCAAATACTACGAGTATGGGCAAAGCCACACCTTTATTTCTGCTCCCATGGCAACAATGAATATTACCTGTAAGTGTAAGGACCAATCTCCACAAGTTTGGGTTTGCTACTTTGCTGGAGAAACTCCTCTGGATTAGTCACATTAAAAAAGTATATTTTTTGGTACAGTGGAAGAGGAATATCTTTCCATAGTTTGTATGAGACTGATCCTTTTGCAAGAGGCAAATTCTGAAAATTTTTTCAAATATTTGATTAATTAAGACCTAATATCAAAATACACTATGCAATTTAAATTTTACAAATAAACTCATGGTGATTTACTGATTTATGCATGTTGTACATACATATGTAAACATAATTTTCCGAGAATGTTTTCAAAAAGTTTCTAGAAACTGAAATTTAGATACTTGGCTATACCAGTTTACAAGACAATTTTGGTTTTTAATTATTCATCAGAAACATTTACTATACAGTTGTATTTATTTTCAGAACTTTGAAAATCTAAAAGCATTTACGAAATACTTTATAAAGTATTAGCAAAAATATCATACAATTAAATACATAGTATTAACATAAACAATAAATAACTAGAAACAGAATCATATTACTCACCACCAGGAGTGAGATTCTATTGGTACTCACCAATACTGAGTACTTAAACCTATTTTTAAAATGGTACTGATACTGGGACTTATTTGAGCTGCTTCGTAATTTTTGTATGTTTAAAATAGACTGTTTATTCTTTTTTCAAAAACAGGTCCACTTCACTTAGCTGAGTATCTTCGAGTTTTGTTTTGAGAATTTCACCCATTCTTACTACCATAATATTGGTTTTCTAATTTCCCAGTACATAAGAATTTTGATTCATACCTAATATTTGGTTTCTTTCTTAACAGTTTAATGTTATCACATATGGGCAACAATTTTTGTTATTCAAATAAACTTGTCACTCCATAATCTTAGTTATTACTGACTATCATAATAATAATCAACTTGTATAAATAACAAATAAAAAAAACACTAAACAAAAGACAAATCATATCTACATAAGAACTGCATATGTGTACATAACAATTAGAAAAAACAAACATCCTCACCTTTTGTATGATATGGCTGAAAATTAATGGGAAACAATACAGAAGAACCAGTCCTAGCAACAGAAAAGCAATTCCTACTCCACCTGTTACCACTATAGAAATAAATAAAAGAAAAACAAGACTAAACATAACATTTTTCATACATAAAGAATTCCAGAGAACATTGTAAAGGTTTCTTACATATAGTCTGACAGTTATTTCATTGTGAATGATCCACAATTTAAGACACCTATAATTACTGCTATTATTTTTTATATTACAGATTTTGAAAAACACATGAAACTCAAACTAATTTGATCCATTGAAAAGAAAAAAATTTGAAATCAAACACTTAACAAAAACAGAGATGGAAAATATTTAATCCGATACAATATTGCACCATTTGATGAAATATGACCAGATCTAATTCTAATGAATTGGATAATCAGAATAGTATTTCCATCAACATATTACCTCATAATTTCATTTAGTAGTGATATGATACTAAAAGCATATGACTCACAAGTAATATGTATTGCATCATCTAACCCACTGATGTTTCATACTAGATTCTGAACATAGTAGCACTATCTCCAAAATTAAATAGGAATTTTGGTTGTTGTAACCATCTTAATAAAGAACAAGAGCTGTTGTGTACTTTATTAAATATTACACCCACCAAATGTATTGCCTCTGTGTGCCACAGGTGGTTATGGTAATGGAAGTGACAGTAAGGGCAAGCATGATCTGATGAACAGTTTGTAGGAAACTGGGGTGTGGAGAACTATTTTACACTTTCATGTGCCACATTCCCTTAAAGAGCCTGCAATGTCTGCTCATTCATGCAGAAATGTACAACTTTATTAAATTTTAAAAAGTGATGATACAGTAGTTGGTTTAATGCTACACTATAATGAGGTGGTAAGTCATGCCTGCAGTACCTTTTAATATGTATGTATGATAATATCTACTATTCAATCAAAAAATACCTGAATTCAATCAGTTATAAGGAACCTGATATCCAAAATCCAAGACTTTACCAAAACTACTATTTGTTTTACCCGTCCTTAAACAAAACAAACGAATACTGTTTAAGAGTGAACATGCATGGAAGATGTGAAACAGATGTCTGATACTAAACAATTACTAAAGACATGAACAAGGTGAACAATGTTGAAAAGTGAATTATAACAAATAACAAAAACATATGAATAACATTTGAAATTAAATATTTATAAAACGAATAAAACAGATGGATGAAGGTAAAAAGTAATGAACTGTATTAAAAAGAATACTTAATAGAAAATTAATGTTAGTAAACACTAATACATACAACTGAGCAGAAGAACAGTGTTTGAGAGTAAACATGTACATAAGAAATGAAACATTAACATTATTAGAAGAAAGAAAAGAACAGTACTTGAAAAATTAAGATTGCTTAATTAACAGTCTATAGAAACATTTGTATAGTGCACATTACTCGAGTTTTGAGAAAAAACTATTTCATATATATTTATTATCACACAAATTTGTTTTTGTTATAGAGTAAATCATTTTGAGATATGTAATAAATTGTAAAATTCACTTTTTCTTATGCCTTTTCACATAATTATTCTGTGAAAATCAAATACAAAATGACAAAAGTTTGTAAAATTACTCAAAATAATAAAGTATTGAGGTAATCAGCCTGTTCATGAAGATGAGAAACTCACATGAAGTAAATATGTATTTTAAAGATGGCTGGTATGGGTATTAAAACTAATTAAAATAAAAGCACAATGCAACTTTGACATATTTATCTCTGGTTGAAAATAGTAACAAAAGTGTTTATACTTACACTAATTTAGAGTAGTTGTTCATAGTTGAAACTTAAAAATGGCACTTAAGTAGTACAGCCTTTACAATATTTTACCTAAATCACTTTTACTTGTTACACACAGCAGTACTTGTATATAATGTTAAATGTGAAGCACATATATAGCAATTTCCACTAGCCTTCAATATATAAATAACAATGATATATTGTGACCTGAAAATATTTTAAGTCCAGGTAAAATCAAGAGGTGGCCAATTTTTTCAGCACAGTAAACATACTCAATTGCATTTTTAACTCTGACTTGTAACTTCCTGGAAGTTATTAAAAATATACAAATTTAAATAAATCTTATGAATAAATGTATGCAAATCCTAACATTAACATTTACGTTTATTGCTTTTGAAAATGAAAAAAAATATTAAGTAATGGTAAAGTTACAACTTGAAATTATTAAAACAAAGCTATGAATAACTGTTTAATGTCTTTTTAACATGTTGATTCAATCACAAAAATTAATATCTATCTAAGAAAATAATATTTAATATCAGTTAAGTCAAACACAATTACAAGTTTCTAAAGAATAAACTTAAAAAATCAAATAGAAGAACACAATTCTGATAGTTAGATGAAATATCAAAATAATAAATTAACAAATGTTTAATAGCATCATAACAAAAAAATAGTCTTGAAATAATTACCAAAAAATTAGGAATATTATGCAGCTGATACAGTTATTCACTTAAGTTTTAAAACTGTCCCTAATTCATTTACTTTTTAAGATTATTGCATTTGTGAAAGATAAAAGTTACCAGAGGAAAACAGTCAAACTTTGCTTTTACGTGTTGAAAACTATTTATAATTTTATAAACATGCACTGTCAAAAATAAATCAACAGTGTTGACAAATCAATTTCCTGAGTACATAAAACTTTTGCAAAATACTCGCTATTAATTTAGTATCAGTTATACAATGTAGCAGTTAATAAAATCAAAAAAGCATATTAACTTGCCAACTGAGAAACAAAAAAAGATGTACTATAATATTTTTTTATTCTAAACACTTACTATATGGGAGAGCTCTACCAAATTAACTGTATTATCAAACATACTGTACATTTACAAAAAAATCTGAATAATTAACAAGTACTATTTCTAAGACACACCTATTTTTTTAAATCCAGTCCACATTTCTGATATACAAAAACAGTAGTCTTGACACTTATTTTCTTCTTAGCACCATAACAGGAACACCTTTTAGTACTTCATTTGGCATTTGTTAATAAATCCTTTCCAGGTAGAACATATATCAGTTCTCATCAATTTTCAAACTGTTCAGTATCTTGAAGTGATATAATTGAAAATAGTTTTAGAGAATAAACTTCTTAAACTCTTATCTTATTACACAGTATTAATTTTCTACCTATAAAACTGGATTAAGTTATTTATAAACAAACAGAACAAGTATACACTGGCTGACAGGTTTCTGTGTTTAACCTGCAGAAATCTTAAAATGTGGCAAGTACATCAACAATTTTAAAAACTAGTACTCCTTGAAAACCATTTGTTGTGCAATAACACCTACTTTTCCTTGTGACTATGAAAGCTACATAGTTGACTTCACATGGACTTGACTCAGATCTGATAATCAGTTAACCAGTACATGAGTGCCCATTGGTTGTAAATAGCACACTTCCAGTAGACAACTGTTAAATTAATACCAAAACTTCCTTTTACAACCTCCCACACCCAGGCTGGTTAAATAACATCACGTGACACAGCAGAGTTAATATATTAAGACAAAAAGAAAAAAAAAATGAAACTAAGTTTCTAGCTTAAATAACATAGTTACTAAGACCTGTTAGGCAGACATATGAGATATATTAACGGTACTAACAAAAAGGTGTAATAAATAGGAAGATGGGTAATAATAGTATGTGGAAAAAGTTTCAAAAAGTCTACTATACTACAACTGGGTTATCACTTTCTTTTTAAATGTTTAAGGTGTTTTTAAAGATATATTAACATTAGTACTGTTAGTCCATGGTAGTGTTAAAACTATTATTAATATTTGTTTGGTTTTTAATTCTAATTACACTACATATAAAAGTCACGACATGTTTTACACTACAGTAAGAAGACTGTAGTGGTACTTGGGATATTAAAAGTTTTCATTTCATTTAACCTAAACTTTCAAAACAAATTATTATGTAACAAACCATAAATGCATGGTTTTATAACTGAAATTTTACACACACACAATGTTGAAGTTCATCGTTTATTAAATTTAGTCCATATACAAGAGAACTAATTAAAAATTGTATTAACTTAAGTAAGAAATTGAAACCAGTCATTACCATCTATTGTTATAATGTTCATTAATTACACAACACAGGTTGCCCAGTGTATAGCTTTATGCTTAACTTCAATTAACAATATAATTGGATTCTACTAAATACTTGGACACTTTACCATATGTTAACATTAAACATTATCAAAGAATAAAAATAAAATAAAATTATGAAATTCTATATATATAAGCAACATGATATTATAAGATAAATCCTGTAATTACTATTTTTTTAAAAACACGTTTTAAAACACGCACAAGTTATGATTACCTTTTATTAAATGCTTTTTAAAATAAATACGGCAATAGATTTATGCAGGTGACCTATTTTTAATAAAATACATTATATGTTACTTACCCATTCCCTATCAATTTCTTGAAGTAAAGAAGTACTAAAAATTAAGCCTTATCAACAACTACAGGAAGACTGTTAATACGAGTATTAATAATTTTAATTGTAAAAGTCAAAAGTAGATTCTACAGTGTGATCTGACGTAATAAAAATAACGTGTTTCACATTTTTCACTCTTAGAATACGGTCCTCATTAACTGAGAATTACTTAAAAGCTAAATTAAACCCTAGTTATACAGAGATGCCAACCATTACGATTTTGATGTATACATTACGATTATACGCTCATACAAACAAATATTACGACTTGTTGCAATTCCCAAATTATTATATAGGCCTATACAATAAAGTGATAAATTGTTCCCCCAGGGCTTGAAAGGGGTGAAAAGAAAATTTCTAGTGAGATACAAATAAATTTTGATAATAAATAAAAGACATAGTCCAAATGGCTACTTGCTATAATCATGTTTGTGCTTGAAATAATAAACAATATTTGTGCTCCGACGTCCACCAATAGTTTGAGTGAGGTGCTTCTCCATACTGGGTACGTGGGGGAATCCATAGTTCGTCATCAGTGCTTGTCAGCCAATCAGCGCTTGCGTAGATGGGTATTTCTCGTTTTCTAAGCGGCATAGAAACGCCAATGCGATCGTTCACAGGTTGGCAAAAAAAGAGGCCTCGTTCACCAGATTGTCTTGTTTCTGGCAAATCTGAAAGGACTAAAACTGTGACTCAAAAATTTAGGAAAGAGTATAGTGCAAAATATCTGGTCATTGCATCAAAAGTCAGTAACAGTCATGCGCTTTGTACAGTTTGTCACATCGATTTTTCTGTGGCGCATGGTGGGATAAACGATTGTTCCAGATATACAAAATTGGCATCTCACCAACAAAAGGCTGAGGCAAAGACAAAAAGATGCAGATAACGACATTTATGAGTAAGAATTCAGAATTTCAAAAGCATTTTTTACAATTTATTTATTAAATACACAAAACACAGATATAAATGAGTAATCTATAGCAGTAATAAATAATAATAGTTATAATAATAATATATTAATAAACAGCTTAGAGACACTGGTCAGGCCTAGTAGCCATAAATGATAAAGGGCTCTGTCTACAATCACTACGCTCAGGTATTTGAAATAGTTGTCATTTCTGGTTATATAAATAATATTATGTTACGTATTATGTTTCAAAACAGTCGGAAGTTTTAATTTTAAATTACAAGTTAATTCAATGTTCATATCTACCAAATTTACACTTGAGAACAAAATTGATGAGCGCAATTTTCTTTATTAACATAAATATATTTCAATATAAGAAAAACAATTTATACTAGCGGTTATTACAAATATTGGTTTAAAATGCTACTCTGCGTCGTTACTCCACATCGTAAGCCTTTTAATGGAGAAAACAGTAAGAATAACAAAGATTTGAGTCAGACACATTTAAATACAGTTTATATACACAATTGGCAGTTACTTATACAAACGGAGAGGAAAACCAACAACAAAGCGACTCATTTCTATTTTTTTAAATTCGTATTTTGAGCACACTTCTTAAAAATGCAACATGACTTATAATAATTTTATCAAGATATCCTCCACAAAAACATTAAATTCTGGGTTAAAAAACTGTCCAACTTAATTTTAACAAAAAGATTATGTGAAAGATTTTTGTATACTTTAAATTGATACTCAATAAACCTTTAAACATGCAGATCAAGCAGGATAAGATACAATTACGAAAAATAGGAAATTTGAAGAACATTTTGCAATAATCACCAGTGTAAAATGTACCTTACTGCCTTGCACTCAATTTCCAAGTGAAACGCCTGTGGTAGGTACAAAATGGATTATGCATTTGCACTTATTATTATTTGAAAATGGTGAGGGATAATCTTTGAGAAATAATGCTTAATGAAACGTTCGTACATAGATTTGAGATTAAAATATAAATAATAATTTATTTGGGGAGCACGTACACTACAGTGGCATAACTTCATTAAATAAAAGTATTGAGGAATTAAGTGGTGTGGTGGGTACAAATCCTTCTTTGTAAGCCCATTTAGCTTCTGGTAGTCTAAATATAATCTTGTACACCCACTCTTCTTTTTTCAGAAATACAATAGGTTAAGCCTAAGTCTAATACTAATATCATTCGCTGTTTCTTGAGATATTCTGTCTCTTTGAAAACTTCCTGATGTTTTGCAAGTGAAAGTTGTATCGGTAGTTAACATATTGGGTCTGCTTCACCGATAGTAGTCTTGAAACATTTTATTTATTTGACCTAAGCCTACTGGAGAAAAAGAATCTTAATGCTCCATGAGTAAGTCATATACTCATATAGTATATGTATAATCTTAATACTGAATGTCTTTTAAAGAAACGATTAATATAAACTACTCAACCAGATAAAAGGCAGTGTTAAATACAACATTGCAGAACATTACAAAATGTGCAGCATTTAATCGTGTTTTAAGCTATACAATAGATAGTCCTTTATGTGAATTGAACTATTATATCTTATCATGGTTTATAACTCCTTATGCTAACAGAGCGTGATCTTTGAATTCTTACTTTTGTGATATTATATTACAATAAGTAATATTTTTTTACAAATCTTTCTTTGTTGGTTCTGTGCTATGAGTTTCCAATAATAAAATAATATTTCACAAATACTACCAGCTGTTTTGGGCTGCGTACGGCAAGTCTGGAAGTGCCTGCAGCTGATATTAACTCAGATTAAGTAATTACTCTTATTTAACCTCCTTTCTCTGTTACATAGTGCAGATAACTAACAGTTACTACACAAAGGTATATTTGTATGTTAGATTTAATTGGTTAATTGGGAATAAATTTACACGTTGTTTTTTGTTTGTATGATATCACAGCCTACAATGATCTCATTTTTATTGAGTTGTGTGAACAACCAGTAGATTTTATTAACTAAATACATTCGTGTCTACGGTTTTATTCTTAATTATTTTGGGTCTCATGTCCCAATTCTATTTTTAAAATTCCGAATTCACAGCTGGTGTCTTGAAAAATCAGTACAGAAACTATAATAGATATCATACTGAAATGCTGAAATTTCCCATGTTATTCCCGCTTCCGGATTTCAATATTTTTAACCTATGAATTATAGTCTTTTTTAATTTTTTTAAGTATATTGAGGTACTATATACTTGTTTGAGGTGGTTTACTATCAGTCTGTGTTTTATACATTTACGGATGTAATTTTCAGAGGTACAAGCACACATCACTTCCCTGGTGCATGACTAAGGAACGATTTTCTATTTTTTTAATTGGCCCTACCCCTCGGTGTGGATTCCTGTACATGGTGAGGGGACCTCCCAAGGAAGGTTCTGTTCTATCAGTTTACCTCCTCTGGAAACTAAACATCCACCCACGTGTTTGCCGTGGGTGGCGATCCGTGAAGGGAAGGAGAGGATCCTGGCGGTTGAGGGGTCCAACCCTAACACACCACTTTGGCCTTGAATTCCTGTAGACTGGCGACCTTTGGGTGGCCCCTTGGGTCAATCGGCTGGTCCACTTGGGCTAGAGTCAACCAAGTACCAGTGTTGGATGTTCTCAACGGGTGTTGTGGACATTGTGTCTGATGCTGGTGTTTGGGTATAGTGCTCACGAAACCCTGGCGTTGCTGCAGTGTCCTCGCATGACATTGTAATGCGTCCCCTCGTAGGGCTCCATGGTGGGTGGGGTTAGTGGGTACCGAAATTTTCCTTTTTTCCTATGGATCCTCCAACAACAAAATTTAAATAAAATAGTGAAAAAAAAGTCAATAGGTAAACGATCACGTCTTGAAGACTCTGAGCAGCAGTCTTCAACATCTGTAACACATTTACATGTATTTTATCTAATTTGCATCTTCAAACCCTCTCCGATGTTTCCAATGTCAGAGGTTCGGCCACTCAAAGACCCTTTCTCTGACATGTGCTCGTTATGGTGGCAAGAACGTTCTTGTGTCAACTGCAATGATTCCCACCCTTCCTACTTTCGTTCTTGCCCAAAATGTTTGGAGGAAAAAGAGGTGCAGCGTTTGAAAACGACTCAAAACATTAGTTATCCTGAGGCTCGGAAATTGCTGTCCGCAACTCCATCTCGGACATATGCTGCCGCACTTCATTTCACAACTACAGTGGGAGTGCAGACAGATTTCTCTGTGCCTCCAAGAGAATCGTTTTCAAAACAAATGAAAAGCCTTTTGACCTCCATGGTTAAAAGGTTAATGAATTGACTTCTACACCCATCTCTGTTCCTCCCATACATTCCAACAAACCTCAAGATTCACATCCTTCGGTTTCAAATACAGGCATTTCTTCGGATAAATCTTCTTCTCCCACCCCAAGATGCAAAACAATCATTCGTTTTCATCCTCAGCCACTGGAATCCCCTTCCAACAACAAAGACCTGCCCAATCGACCCAGGGCAGCATCCGTGGAGGTCGATACACCTCTTAGAATAAGAACAGTAAGGAAAAAAAACGTGGTCGTAAACAGAAGGGTTCTCCAGAACCTTCGCCTACTCGACATTAAAAATGGCCACCTTGATACAATGGAACTGTCGAGGTTTACGTTCTAATCTGGATGACATCAAAACACTGATTGCTTCCTACCATCCTGCATGTCTTTCCTTACAAGAATAATTTCTGAAACCTGCCGATACAGTCACCTTTCGGCAGTTTTCTCTGTACAGAAATGACAGGCTGTGTGATGGACGAGTACATGGATGGGTGGCACTGTTGGTTGATCAGCATGACCCACCATGTCTTTGCCACTCAACACACCCTTGGAGGCCGTAGTCATCCGTGTTTCCTTGGGTCATACCATCACTGTTTGTTCTCTCTACCTGTCCCCTGGAGAGACATATGATCAATCAGACCTTGATACTCTCGTTGAACAGTTGCCGTCTCCCTTTCTAATCCTAGGGGACTTTAATGGACATAATCCCCTCTGGGGAAGTGCTGTTATTGATAGGAGGGGTCGCTTTGTAGAGCTATGCTTTCTGATCACAACCTATCTCTTTTCAGTATTGGTTCTTCCACTTATTTTCACGCACCTAGTCAGTCCTTTACCGCTATTGATCTCTCGGTTTGCTCCCCTTCATTATTCTCCCATTTTTCATAGATAGTTGACAATAATCCACTAAGCAGTGATCATTTTCCTATACTTTTGAGAGAGACTGGCTGTGGTCGATGCCACCCTACCCGCGTGCCCCGGTAGAAGCTGGATCAGGCAGACTGGTCCACTTTCACTGCTCTCGCAGAACTTGATCCTGCCATCGTGAATCAACCATCAATAGATGACTGTGTAGCAGTGGTAACTGACTGTATTATACAAGCAGCTGCTCAGTGTATTCCTAAAACCTCGACACGTTTTCCACGATATCCTCGTCCGTGGTGGAATCCTGCTTGCCATTTGGTACGGAAGACTCAAAAACAGGCCTGGGATACTTTCCGTAGATATCACACACTTTCGAACCGCATCGCTTTTCAACGGGCCCGTGCACATGCTAGGTGGATAAGACGTCAAAGCCAAAAGAAATCTTGGATTAAGTTTACAACTAGCATATCTTCTACCATTAGTTACAAGGTCATATGGGACAGGATTCGAAAGGTCAGTGGACACTACAATTCTGTCCCCCTCTCGATCTTACTCTCTGACGGCCAAAAGGCACCTGATGTCTGGAACATCGCCGATACTCTAGGTGAAAGCTTTTGCCGGGTATCTAGCACTTCTGCTTGTTCCTCTTCCTTCTTGGCCATCAAGACTAGAGCAGAGTGTTCACCTCTTTTCTTTTGAACTGACTGTCTCTTTAATTATAATTGTCCCTTTACACTGGTGGAACTGAAAATGGCCCTTCATCGGTCTGGCAGTACATCTGTTGGACCTGATGATGTACACTATGACATGCTGTGCTATCTCTCTCCTGTTTCTTTTGATATTCTTCTAATTGTTTTTAACCGGATCTGGCAGGAGAATGTTTTTCCTGATGCTTGGCGCCAGGCTATTATCTTACCTTTCTCTAAGCCTGGGAAAGATCCCAAGATTCCTTCAAACTACCGTCCAATTGCTCTGACGAGCTGTCTCTGTAAGACCTTAGAGAGGATGGTTAATGCTCGTCTTGTTTGGTTCCTCGAATCAAACAACCTTCTCTCGCCCACCTAGTGTGGGTTCTGACGACAGCACTCCAACACGGACCACCTAATTCGACTTGAAACATCAATCAGAGAAGCCTTTCTCAAACGCCAACATCTTGTATCAATATTCTTTGACATTGAGAAGACTTATGACACAACATGGAGGTATGGCATTTTGCGAGACCTCCATATATATGGGTTACGTGGCCATTTACCCATGTTTATTTAAATTTTTTAATGGACAGGAGATTCCAAGTTCGTGTGGGTTCGACACTTTTCCGTTCTTTTGTACAGGAACTTGGAGTCACTCAAGGCTGTGTTTTGAGTGTCACACTTTTCAGTATAAAGATTAATGCCATCACTGAACAACTCCCTCTCACTGTTGCAAACGGGCCCTATGTCGACGACTTTCGCATCTCGTGTCAGTCGTCGAACATGAGATATATTGAGCGGCAACTACAAACTGCCCTCAATCGTGTACTGAAGTGGACTACGGCGAACGGCTTTAATTTTTCTCTCTCAAAAACAGTTTGCATGCACTTTTGCTGCCAACGGGGTATTCACCGTGATCCTGAACTCCGTATCAGTGAAGTTTCGCTGCCAGTGGTCCCTGAGATCAAGTTCTTGGGGCTTATCTTTGACCGTAAGCTGACCTTTATACCACACTTAAAGCAACTACGGGTCAAATGCACAAGAGCACTGAACACCCTCCATGTTCTTTCTACCGCCAATTGGGGAGCGGATCGATGTTCTGTGTTAAAGATATATCGTGCTCTTACTCAATCGAAACTCGACTATGGATCACTGGTCTATGGCTCTGCCAGACCCTCGGACTTAAAGATGCTGGACCCCATTCATCATCAAGGGCTTCAACTCTGCACTGGGGCTTTCAGCACTTCTCCAGTTCTGAGCATACACATAGAGTCTCGTGAACCTTCTCTGCACCTTCGCCGTTTGCAACTGTTTTTACTATATTCTTCAAAACTTCGTCCCTTACCAAAGCATCCCACCTGGGGATGTGTTTTCCTTCCTCAGTGGGGCATACTTTTTCAGAACAGACGATCTGCCATTGTTCCTTTTGGCCTATGCATCCAGGCACATTTTGATGAATTGGGTTTGTCCTTGGATAATATTGCAGAATCCACTGGTCAGCCCATCCCACCATGACTTATTACAGCCCCCAAATGTGACCTTTCTTTAAATCATCTGAAAAGGGCAGATACTCCCGATTGGAAGTATCGTATTTTATTTACTGAACATCTTTCGAACAATCATTCCATTTCAATTTATATGGATGGTTCCAAATCAGGTAATTTTGTGGGCTCTGCCATGGTTTGTTGCGGTTCGGTGGTTGCGCGCAGAATCCCCTCTACAGCTTCTGTGTTCACTGCTAAACTGTACACCATATCTCTTGCCCTGAATCATATTGAAGCTGAGCAGTACTCCAAATGCACTATTTATACTGACTCGCTTAGTTCTCTACTGGCCCTGTAATCGCTCCAGGTTGGCTCACAACCTGTTCTCGCTGATATTCAAAACCAACTGGCCCATTTCTCATTAATATTTACTTTTATCCAGTTTTTATGGATACCAGGCCACGTTGGTATTCGCGGGAACGAGCTTGCAGACACAGCAGCTAAATCTATCTGGCACTATTACCACTGTGCCTATTCCGTACATGGACTATGGTCCTGTATTCAAGGCTCGGCTCCGTGCCAACTGGCAGTCCACTTGGAGTGAACAACGCGACAACAAGCTTTTTCAAATGAAACCTTATATTGGACTTTGGCCATCTAGCTTTCGTAAGGTTTGGAAGGAGGAAGTTGTTCTGACTAGACTACGCATTGGTCACAGTTTTTTAACTCATCGTTTTCTTTTATCTGGAACAGTTGCACCAGTGTGTAGTTTGTGTAACACTCAAATCACTGTAAGCCACATTTTACTTTCTTGCCATCGTTACGACTCTCAACGACGGCACCATTTTAAACATGTTTTTTCCCAGGGTTTGTCTGTAACATAGGACAGTGTTATTGGTGATGGTGACACTGTACACCTTGATAAAGTTTTTAGTTTTTTAATGGCCATTAATCTTTTTAACCTCATTTAAGTGTTTGATATTTATTCATTACACCTTTTTAAATGTGGTTCCCTTTTCAGAGTTTCAATATCTCTCGTTCAGTTTGAAATTGGAAAATGAACAGAACATTAACTAACTCGACGCCAGTTGGAAAGGCCAACTTCAGGTGACTAACGCTGCTGTTTGAACTATCCGCTTGAACTACCCGTTAGTCGTCCTGGCGAGTTGTTATTACAATTTTCCTGTATGTTTTTTAACACTTTTATTACTTTACCTTTTGGTACTGGCCATAATGACACATAACCCGGAACCAGGACTGGAAAGACCAACTTCAGGTGACTGACGGTGGTTCTTGAATTTACCTGTTAGTCTTCCTGGCGGGTTATGATCATTACCTTTTTGCTAGAGTAAATACCTTACAACTTCTTATACTCTGCCTTCTATCTTAACATTGTAGACTAGGTGTCAACATTGGTTTTATGCTTTTTCTGTTTTTCAATGATGTTTTGTTTTACCTTCATTACCTTTTATGTATTTTGCTATATTTAATTTATTTTTACCTTTTTACCGGACGTTTGGCGCAGATAGCCAAGCTGCTTTGTGCCATAAAACACTAAATCAATCAATCAATCAATAATTGGTCCTAAAACTGAAATAATAACTTACAGTTTACATTGCAACGAGTTAATTAAAGTAAATTTACACAGCTTTGCAATTTTGACATCTGTAAAAGTTAATTCGCTATAAAAACAACGACAAGGTATCGGAGGTAGTAGATAACTAATGCAAATTTTCAAATTACAGTTAAAAGATTAAGCACTTGTCGAGGTCCGGCATGGCTAGGTGGATTAAGGCGTTCGACTCATAATCTGAGAGTGGCGGATTTGAATCCCGTCACATCAAACATACTCGCCCTTTCAGCTGTAAGGGCGTTATAAGGTGGCGGTCAATCCCACTATTCGTTGGTAAAAGAGTAGCCCAAGAGTTGGCGGTGGGTGGTGCTAACTATCTGCCTTCCATCTAGTCTTACACTGTTAAATTAGAGACGGCTAGCGCAGATAGCCCTCATGTAGCTTTGCGCGAAACAAAACAAGAAGTGCTTGCCCCACAACTGGATGAAAATATGCATTCGGGTAACTAATTCTGAAACGTGCGACGCACTGGTTGTATATACTTTATTGTAAATAAATAAATAAAAATAAAGTACTGGATGAAATAGTCTGAGACTTCACATAATAAATTTTCATTATGTATAATTAAGCGTCGTTTTTCTTTAAACATCTGTGTTATTTGAACTTTCCTTTTTTTTTTTATCTTTAGCTCCTATTAACATTCCAGTTTAGTTTTCTATACATTTCAATATTATCTTAAATATCAAGTAGGCCAAACCAGTTCGATGTCACGTTGTAGGTCAAACAAGTTTCACACTGATTATTAATTCGTTACATCATTTACGCAGTATGCAAAGTCTAGAGAAACACTGAAAGTTTCTCTTTTGAACATCAAACGTGTAACAAAGTAAGCGCAACACCAGTTTTAATGTAATATACACTCACATCTTTCACATAGCATGTACAAAACACCAGCCTTTGATTGTTTTTGAATTTCGCGCAAAGCTACACGAGGACTACCTGCGCTACCCGTCCATAATTTAGCAGTGTAAGACTAGAGGGAAGACAACTAGTCATCACCACCCACCGCCAATTTTTGGAATACTCTTTTACCAATGAAAGGGATTGACCGTAACATTATAATGCCCCCAAGGCTGAAAAGGCGAGCATATTTAGTAGGACTCGGAGCCAGCCTTTGAATAACACGACGAGATTAGTAAACATTGTTAATTAAAAAGGGGAATAGGGACATTAGAAAGTACTTAAAGGATCAAAATCAAAACTTTTATATTTCTAAGTTTACAGGAAGGGACTATAAAAAGGTAAAGAAGACAAACAAGTTTCTACATTACTTTCTTGAGCTTCATATCCAAATGTCGGTGAAGTGAAAATAGGGAATTTAGCTTGAGAAAATAATACAGACGTTATTTACATTCTTAGAGTCTTTAGTACGACAAAGAATCACACATGTACTTGTGTACAACTACAACAAACAAAATGTATTTTTTTTTCTCCCGAGATCCTCTTGAAGGCAAAAAATGTATCATCACGGATCTAATGACCAACTTCCATTAATGTAACAAAAGACGAGCAGCAAAGAAAAACTCTCATTGGAACGAAATAATGTTCCTTCTAAGATAATACACCACAAATTAATACAATGTATGAAGACTTAGTAACACGATTACTTGTTAAGTCTACATGACACATATGTGTGTTTTTCAAGTGCTAGAATAAGGCAACACAAATAATACATGCAAAATAGACAAAGCGACACACTTAGCTTAAGTCGATAACTGATACCTTAACACCAACTATCTAAACATAGTAACAGATGTATGAAATGGTGCAGTAACTTTATATTGGGTTCATAATAGGAATTTGAGCAAACTGCCAGCTATAAATTTTCAGCCTTGTTTTTTTTGTGATTATTATTTGTAGATTTAAAATTTTCAATTTTAAGTTATTTTGCACGTTTACTTTGTTAATACACAGCAATGAGAAAGTATATGTCTAAAATAAAACTCAACTTCCACATACATATGACCTTTTACCAGTATAAAACTAGTATTTTCGAATGAAAAACAAATACGTTTAAATGAAGGTTCTTGTCTTTTAAAGTGATTATTTATTGAACCACGTGGCTTTGCGCCTGGGGTTTCGTGTCAACACGTGTTTAATACGTGTCGAGAACAAAAAACAGCCGCTCAAAACAACATCACATCTATCATGTACTTATAACCATATATATCAACTTTCAACAAAAAGTATTTAGTTTTTAAACTGGTATATGTTTAGGTTTGGGTGTAAAATACGAATCTAAATTTGCTATTGTCTTGTTAAGCGTTAACAATAATAATATTACTAAAATATAAACAAATTTTTATTTTGTCTAACAGTCGTGAAATAAGTTATACGAGTATTACTTATTATCAACATTTGGATGGGAAAGTTTTGAGTGTTGTTTCAAGAATAAGTCTGTTTTTTTAGGGTGAGTTTTGCCTTTATGGTGAATTAGACTTTTGAGCAAATTCTTGTGTGATCCATATTATGAACCATAATAGTGGTTTATGATAATGCTACATTAATTCAGAAGAAAGAACACACTTCACGATAAGCTGAATTTATGTTGTCAGCTTTAATCAACCTGTTGCCAATTGAAATTAATAAAGTGAGTCCGATGAACGTAGCCGTGTAATTCAAACCACTTTAGTAAATATTTGATTTCGGAACTTCGAGCAAAGCTACATTAGGACTGTCTGCACCAGATATTCCTAATTTTGAATTAACAGAGCAGAGGAAAAACAGTCTCTCGTCTCTCAAAACGTTCCACTGCCAACCCTTGAGCTACTTCCATCAACTAATGGAATTTCTCCTTCATTCGTACAGCTGAACTTCGTACTCAAAGTACGGTGTGCATTTTTACGACAACGAGACACAAACAATGAAACCTCAACTTCATATTCCGACAAGTTATCATTAGGTCACACTCGGTCCTTTTAGAAAATAGAAAATTATAGTGCGCCATCAACAATTAGACTTAAAAATTATTCTGTAGTTTTATTATGATGACAAACGTGATTTTCAGGAATTCAAATATCCATAAAGTGTTATAACGTCACGAAACCATGCACGACAACCTAGTGGAACAACAACTTTGTATGGAGACCGAGAAACATTCTGCGATAACAATCTCTAGGTGACAGCACTAATGCATAGATTCAAAATAGTTGCTGTGTAGCAAAATAATGGACAATTTTTTTCCTTTTTCTTTTCTATGTGTGGCGTGTCAGTACCCTTTTAACTATTCAGTGGCAAGTCCACATCCGTGGGGGAGGCGAAGCCCTTCACTATCACTAGTAAACCGATCGCTTTTAACATTTATTTTTTACTTTCTTTGGTGGCCTTTCGTTATATAACTGCTTTTGTTACATGCAAAAATAGCATTTTCATACTTATCAGAGGAAATTTACTAGAAATGTTTATTTACAGTGATAATAAAGGAAACATTACACTATTTCATATATATGTTTTTCGTCTTTGGACACTAAAGTTATGCATGAAACGAGTTCTACTTTGGACCAGAAAATAACTCCCAACTATTATACCTGGCTACGGGCTTAAAGTGGTAACACTTTCTACAATGAATGAACTTATTTTAGTGTACGATATATTTTACCAATTAACATAAGTCATCGACTACATCTAGAATAGAAAATATTCTCTAAGCTCATATTAAAAATCAACAGCTATTTCACTGACTTTCCAATTATTGTTTGTTTGTTTCTGAATTTTGCGCAAAGCTACACGAGGACTAACTGCGCTAGCCGTCCCTAAGTTAGTAGTGCGAGACTAGAGAGAAGGCAGCTAGTTATTACCATCCACCGCCAACTCTTGGGCTACTCTTTTACCAACGAATAGTGAGATTATAATGCCCCCACGGCTGAAAGGGCGAGCATGTTTGGTGAAACAGGGATTCGAAACTGCAACCCTCAGATTATGAATCGAACGCCATAACCACCTGGCCATGTCGGGCCCATCAAAGTATAATATCCATAGAAATCAATACTGCCTAAAAATTAGAAACGGCTTAAGGCAGGCTTAAAATATGTAGTCCTCCCCCACAAGGGCTATTCATCTATTATAGGCTCTTATATATATATATATATATATTACACATTATAAAATGCAAAGTATAAATAAGTATCTTAGTACTTATTGATATGAATAATATTTTCTGTTTTCCATTTCAAAAAATTTTGACCCATTTGTATTTTTAAGTTTTATTAAACAACAACTTTTGTTTTTGGGAATGAGGAAAAGTGAATGGATATTTTTGTGTCACATAAACACTGAAGAATTTATGAACTTGGGATAGTGGTCACATATAATATTTTATTTAAATATAACAATATGCTCTGTGCAAGGCGATTGAAAATTAAATCACTACTGCGAAGGGGGTTGAACTTTTAAGTTTTAGTAAATCATTTTTTAAACTTATCAATACAAAGACCGATAGATAGTTTCATAAAAGTGTTTTTTGAATATTTTAAAGCAAAATATGCACCAATAAAAATCGCGTAGGGTTTAAAAATACAAGCCCTCTATTACAACTGTTTTGTATCGTTCCGCGACGAAAGTCTGTGGTTGCGTGTAAGCATAGTCATGTGAAAACACCTCCTCACTGTGTCACGTGACAAAAAGTGTAAAGTGTTCAGTATTACCATGATTTCAAAGAATCTGAGTGTAAACGCCCTTGAAATTATGAACAGAGGAAGTTAACAACTTTTTTTTTTTTAATAATAACACTAATGACGCAATATAATGTATCAACAAATGATATTAAAAAAGCATGTTGGACTTCAACTAAAAATCTGATGACATAATTGTAAAAAAATGATTAATTATCTTGGAGGTAAGAGTGGAATGAATAACTACAGTTTTTATTATTTTTTCAACCAGCAATGAAGTAGTATTATATGTACTGAAGTATATTGTTTTGAATTTTTGTGTTGGCCAAGCGTGTTAAGGCGTGCGACCTCGTAATCTGAGGGTCGCGGGTTCGCATCCCGGTCGCACCAAACATGCTCGCCCTTTCAGCCGTGCGGGCGTTATAATGTGACGGTCAATCCCACTATTCGTTGGTAAAAGAGTAGCCCAAGAGTTGGCGGTGGGTGGTGATGACTAGCTGCCTTCCCTCTAGTCTTACACTGCTAAATTATGGACGGCTAGCACAGATAGGCCTTGAGTAGCTTTGTGCGAAATTCAAAAAACAAACAAAACAAACAAACAATTTTCGTGCAAAAGCTACGCTAGGGCTATCCGCGCTAGTCGTCCCTAATTTACCAGTGTAAGACTAGAGGGAAGGCAACTAGTCATCACCACCCACCGCCAACTCTTGGGCTACTCTTTTTACCAGCGAATAGTGGGATTGACCATAACGTTATAACACCCCAAGGCTGAAAGGGCGAGCATGTTTAGTGTGATGGGAATTCCAACACGCGAACTTCGGATTAACCACCTGGCCATGTCGGGCCGACATTGAAAGAATCACCTCCCCCTAACAACAAACAAACAAAATGCATTAAAATATGTCACTTAAATATGTTAGATTTTATTAGACAACGTGGATTATTTCTTTACACAACATATAATCAGTCACTAATTTATTAATGCTTAATGAATGATTTATTACTATATAGAACTAGATGAAAGAAGCACCATGGTAAAACTAATACATCATAGATTGTTATTACAAAATTGTCTGTTTTCAATACTTACATACAAAACTATGCAAGGGCAGTCTGCATATAACCCTCTTAACCATTTCAATTTATTGACTGGATTCAAAGGGAAAGAACATAGTTGACAGGATCCACAGTCATTTTATGGGATACATTTTTCTGACCGAATGGTGGGACATTCACTCTTTCATAGGGCCCTCGTTACCCTAAAGTCAAGAGTGTATTCTTGCGCCAGGGCGGGGCTAGGAACCACGAACGTTCGGATTCACTTTCTGGGCGATCTAACCCACCTGACTATGTCCGCTCCTGTTATTATACACTATCTGAATTCTATGTAAGTTATTTATATAATGTTGCTATTACACATTGTTGAAGACATCCTGTTGCATAAATGATTACTGTAATGTCTTTGTTACCCACAGTTAAAGGATAGTTCACAAACTGTTCTTTGTATTGTTATCATAGTACGTAGTGAGACACTACACAAATTAACAGCGAATTAAATTCTGAATGCATATGTACCACGAAGTGTTATTGCGCCATCAGAATGAGGTGAACCTCTGAAGATTTCCAATTAATTTGTTAAATAAATCCATGTTAGTTTAGAATGAGCAGAGCACCATTAATTCGCTTCCGCGAACAATCTTAATTGGCAGTATTTTGTGGGTCAGGGTCATCAGAAAAACACATCTCACGAACTTTCCACGCTATGCCTTTTACACCACAGTAATACGAAGCAGGTCGAACTGGCTTATTCTGGAGATAGGTATGAATGAGGTCACGAGTACTTTCTTCACCTTTGACCTCGCGAATATTTATCAGCATTAAGAACCCCGTTAGAACGGTACTTGTACCACATTGCCAAGACCTCACGTTCAGCGTTAGCGACACCCACAGCACGTTGAAAAACATTCCTAGGAATTCCCATCTCGTCATCTTCATCAGATTCTTTGTATACTATAAAAACACGACTAACCCACGGTGAAGTGTCGTTCAGTATACTTGAAAAATAGCGTCAGTGTTTAGAAAACAAGAACAAAACAATGGGCAGTCCGCCTGTAAATGTTATACACTATGGTGTTATGAGAACAAGCGTGAAATACATTTTACTCACGTCGTACAAGTCACCAAGAAAAGATCAAAGAAAGTTAAACACATAATATGCGATCACCCTTATTTTATTTTTCACGACTTTAATCGAGCAATGTTTAAAAACACGCCTGTTACATGATAAGATAAGGCAGTGAACAACAATAATAACAGAAAGCAAACAAAGAAATACAAAGGGTTTACGTTATTTCACATTACTCACTGTTAAAGCACCATAGTCTTCTGGTAAATAAACATCATATGCGTAAAAGTATCTTTATTTTTTATGTTTTTGTAATGTGAGATAATTATAGTGAAAAGCTAGTTATTTCAAAAAGGCAATAATTTCTGCGCTACAATAACAGTTCATCATATATCGTTAAGTATTAGGCGCGTCACTTATTGATTTCTTATACAATAATAAATTGAACTTCTGCTGACCTATGACACCTTAGCAGAAGTTATTTTGTAGCTGCCCCAAATACAACACACGCATTAATATAGAGTTCCAAACCACATTTGGTTTGTAGCACAAACCAGAAGAGAAGGTGGAGTAGCAAAGATTGTTTCTAATTAAAGTGCCTTAACCACCTCACCATGCCGGGCCAAATCCAATGTAAACCAATGTGACAGAACATCTTGAGTAACTGCTTTTCCTGACTTACAGCTGGCCTGGCATGGCCAAGCGTGTTAAGGCGTGCGAATTCTAATCTAAGAGTCGCGGGTTCGCATCCCCGTCGCGCCAAACATGCTCGCCCTCCCAGCCGTGGGGGCGTTATAATGTGACGGTCAATCCCACTATTCGTTGGTAAAAGAGTAGCCCAAGAGTTAGCGGTGGGCGGTGATGACTAGCTGCCTTCCTTCTAGTCTTACACTGCTAAATTAGGGACGGCTAGCACAGATAGCTCTCGAGTAGCTTTGTGCGAAATTCAAAAACAAACAAACCTGACTTACAGAAGCTTTTCTGCTGGCCGTGTTAATTATTTCACAGTGTATTTGGGACATGGAACTGAAGCGGATTTAGTGATTTAAATAACATGCATGAAGTAAAAGAAATGAAAATTCCTCGAGTCACATATTTTCAACTCTAGGTTTAGTTAGGTTTGGAAAATACTGATTCCAAATAAATAACCAACATAAAATAAATGTGCAAATGCACAAAGTGAACTTTCGGTTTTATTCACTGACGCTGGTTTGAAAGGAAAACCAGTGAATAAATTACTTGTTTGCGAAGTGCCAAGTTAGATGTAGTCCTGCAACAACTTATAAAGTTGAGTGAGTTAACCTTGTCTCTTCCAGCAACCAGTACCTCAGTTGATCGTTCTTTCTCTCATTTAAAAATAATTCACAGCTACACCAGAAATGTACAACAACAAGAAAGACTTGCAAGTTTAGCGTTAATTGCGATTCAGAAAAACCTTGTTAAGTAAATAAAAACTGATAGTTTCTATGAAGATATAATAAATGTATTCATTCAGAAGGAAAGAAGAATGGAATTAACATGTAAATAATGTAAGTAATATGTCTTGTTTTTATCTTTAACTAGAAGTACTTAGTATGAAACATAATTAATGACTACAAGTAATTAATTTTATTTTTATTGGCCGTCTTGTACATTTTTATTTATTATTTTATAATCCACTAGGACATATCTCTACACGGCCTTGGTTGCCGGGTAGCCTGAATGGGATTTAAATTACGTATGCACCATATGCCACGGGTGCATGCAGAGTACTTGAGTACCTATCACCATATGCGCCTGGTGCATGCAGAGTACTTGAGTGCTTATCACCATATGCGCCTGGCGCATGCAGAGTACTTAAGTACTTATCACCATATGCGCCTGGTGCATGCAGAGTACTTGTCACCATATGCTACTTCTTCACTTTTGAAAAAAAAATTTAGAGAGCAATCTATAACTAAAAGGCAACATAAATTGCAGAGCAGTTTGCAAGAAATTAACTTTTCTCTTTGTCTGAAAATATACATTAATATACTTTATTTTGTGAGAAATGCAGAGATGTGTGCTGCCCTGTAATTGGATAAGATCCAAAGAAGTTATGACTGATTTTGTACATAGAGTTGGGTAATTTTTACCTTAATTATGACTATGGTCATGGCATTGGTAAATAACATATATGGAACACTAAGCATTCCCGAACATTTTGTGAAATCTGTGAGGATTGCTGAGACAACGAACCCGAATCTCTTGTTGTTTTATTATTGTTAAGATGGGAACGAGGTCAAAGGTAAAGCTAAAACAGCAAAACGTCTAATGTGTTGCAAGTGACGTACCATTTACTTAAAACATTACAACACGAGCGGTAACTTTTCGGGTGTAACGAAGACGATTCTGTGTAGTGCAAGTCTTGAAGATGTGAAGGAAAACGAATTAACTTAAGGTAAGGAAAGGTTTGTTTGTTTGTTTGTTTTGAATTTCGCGCAAAGCTACATTAGGATTATCTGCGCTAGCCGTCCCTAATTTTGCAGTGTAAGACTAGGGGGAAGGGAGTTAGTCATCATTACTCACTGCCAACTCTTGGGCTACTCTTTTACCAACGAATAGTGGGATTGATCGTCACTTTATAACGCCTTCACGGCTGGAAGGGCGAGCATGTTTGGAGTGACGAGGATTCACACCCACGACTCTTGAGGGGGAACTGAGCCTCGGATTACTGCGATGTAAATCCGTAAAACGAGTGCCATATGGATTCTCTGTTTCACTTTAAGATACCGTAAATTGTGTATGAAAGTAATTATTATCTATTCTACCATATAATAAGTGTTTTTGTTTCGTAATTACACTATGTCGATACGGTTCAGATGAACAGATTCCAATATGATTTTTATAGAATCCGATATAACGTAAGAGGAATTGTGGTAAACTTCATTCCACCATACCTCTGAAAGATTAAGCCCGAAGTCCCCACTGATAACTTTTTATTTTTGGATATAATTTAAACTTGGACTTTTCTTAAACACTTTTCCTACCATGTCAGGAAAAAAATATTTTGAAGTAAAGAGAATTATATGCTAATAAATTATGTGTTGTTATGTACAACGTCACTTTGCTTCGCGAGTATTGGATTTCGCCAATGAAGCGTTTATTGAATTTATTTAATAATGAACAGAGTATGAGGCCACGAAAATCACGGTTGTGTAATTTATCAAGATTCCGGATATGGTAAATTACGGTACCGCATGTAGCTATCCTTTTGTGTTTTTTTTTGGATGCTGTATCCGGTATAACCTCCCCTGAGTAGCAGGACAAATATGTAGTTTAACATATAATTTGCTTAACAGGATGTTTTTCAAATTAAAACCGATTCGTTTCCTCCCTTTCTCCCTCAAGCAGGCTAGTCCTGAGCAGAACTAGAATATTTCTAACGAATGCTGCAGGAATGACTTGAACTTTGCGTATTCAGGTCGGGCATCATACCTAACGGTTTACCTACTGACATTTGTATTACTGTCGACTACTAACTAGTTTACACTAACTTCCACCTCGTTCTTGATATATTACATAAATAAAACAGAAATGAAAATAAAAATGTGAAAGTTGGAGAGCGTAAAGTTAAGAGCAGAGGGGGGAACACTCCTTACAGTAAAGATTAGAGCAGAGGGGGGAACATTCCTCACAGTAAAGATTAGAGCAGAGGGGGGAACATTCCTCACAGTAAAGATTAAAGCAGAGGGGGGAACACTCCTCACAGTAAAGTTAAGAGTAGAGGGGTGAACACTCCTCACAGTAAAGTTAGAGCAGAGGGGGAAACACTCCTCGCAGTAAAGATTAGAGCAGAGGGGGGAACACTCCTCGCAGTAAAGATTAGAGCAGAGGGGGGAACACTCCTCGCAGTAAAGATTAGAGCAGAGGGGGAACACTCCTTACAGTAAAGTTTAGAACAGAGGGGAAACACTCCTCGCACACAAACAAACGGAGCTGAGAATTGTGCCCAATGAAGAGACGGTAAGACAACAGTACAAAGAGCTTTAACTAATTTGATTAGTCGTTTTTTCATGGCAGAATATAAATTTTAAACTTTAAAGAGTTATAAAACAATATCAAATCGTTTTAATACTGAACTGGTAGTGCTATTGCTAGATCATAATTAGTTTAAAAGGGTGATCGTAAAAGAAAAACAAAACTAACAACTGATATAATGATTCTGGTTGTGTGCTATATTTTAATCCAAAGAACAAATCAACTTATTAAGAATTAAAAGTTGCAAAATATTTAAGAATCACTAGATATATAAATTTCAGTCAATGGTAATACTCATATGTGTATTTCAATATAGCTGACAGTTGGAGCGGCTTCTATTTACTTTGGTGTTTGATGCCCATAAAACACTTATTTCGACTCAATGAAATGTTTAGATTATATAAGATATTCTGTCGGAAGAGTTAAACATACTAAAAATAATTATAATATCTTAAATAAGTACGTGTATAAAGGGTTGACAAGTCAGAAACTATACAGATGGCGCGAGATTTTTTGAGTTCAGTACATAAATTACGTAGTAGTATAAGTCATATGACTAGTGGCTTTAATATGTATGGTTTTTACAGTCCTTTTTATTCTATACTCCAGTCGCGGGTTCGAATCGCCTTTACATCAAACATGCTGGTCCTTTTAGCCGTAGGGACGTTATAATGCTATGGCCAATCCCACTATTCGTTGGTAAAAGAGCAGCCCAAGAGTTGGCAGTGGGTGGTTATGACTAGCTGCCTTCCCTCTAGTCTTACACTGCTTAATTAGGGACGACTAGCGCAGATAGCCCTCGTGTAGCTTTGCGCGAAATTAAGAAAACAAACAATTCTATATTCCTCAAGTTGATGTAATTAAACGTCGAAACATTTACATTGTCTGTTTTGAGACCGTTGACGGTTTCAGAATACAGTTTTTACAGTTATATACTTTAAAATCGTTTGTTTGAGTGTTTTAATTATACAAGTGGAAAAAAATGTTGTTTTTTTTTTTTTTAAATTTGAAAGTGTAGAAACACTAAAACAGTGAGGAAACAATATAGGAATGTGCATGGTGTTATAAAACTTCCTCTCTGCAACTTCACAAGGGGGCGCCTAACATTTGGTCCATGCCTACTTCGTTTAATTTTTCTATACTGTACAAAATACGCCAGATAGACTAAACTTATCAAATTTAAGTATGTTTATCATACAGCGACTAGATATTTTGAATTATTGGAAACAATAGATGTACTGTATGATACCAGAAGAATAAGATATTCGTGTGGACCCATGACTTGCATGGTTTTTATTTCTTCACAAATTGTACCTCATTTTACAATTGTATGAGAAGACAACAGGATTTCGTACATTAAATATATAGGTGGAGTAAAATACAACTATGAAACTCACAAGAATTTTCTGAACATGGACGTCATGGATTCATTACTGTCTATAGAAAAGTAAAAAAATCACATATACACTTTGCATATATCCATAAGGTGTATAACATCACAAACATAGAAAAACGAAGTGGACATAGGTCAGATGTTGGATACGCTGCTTGTGAGGTTATACAGAGGAAGTTTTATTACATCATGCTCATTCCTACCTTGTTTCCTCACTTTTTGGTGTACTTATTCCTGTACTCTTAATTTTAAAACAATTTCCCACTTGTTCATGCAATTTTGTTTTGTTTTTCATACAAGGTGACATGATCTTGTGCAACATTCATTCATGTTGACATGCTATATTTATATCACCAGTTTTAGTGTGCACCGTAATATTAAACAACGTATTACTGATTTTAACAATACCTAGTATTATCAATTATAGAGACACATTTGGAATAGTACAAACCACTTAATGGTAAATTATTTACTTTATTTATGAAAAACACGCAGATCTTTGTTTGTTTGTTTGTTTATTTTTGAATTTCGCGCAAAGCTACACGAGGACTATTTGCGCTAACCATCCATAATTTAGCAGTGTAAGACTAGAAAGAAGGCAGATAGTCATCATCACCAACTCTTGGGCTACTCTTTTACCAACGTATAGTGGGATTGATCGTAACTTTATAACGCTCCCACGGCTGAAAGAGCGAGCATGTTAGATGTGATGTGGATTTGAACCCGCCACCCTTAGATTACGAGTCGGTGCCTTAACCATCGCGCCATGCAGGGCCTCACGCGGATCTAATTGCCATTTACTGTTTAAAATTAAAGTATTGTAAATAATATTTAATGAAAACAGATTATAAATTGATGCGGTATGTAAAGACAGCTGTATATTAACCGAAAATGTTTTGGTTAATCGGTGAAAATATTCTCCCCTCCCTCTCTCTCTCTCTCTCTATATATATATATATATATAATAGAAACTCGTATTTGGATTTGAATCTTGATTTGGGGCACACGTGGTTTGATTTCTCATCAATGACAGTGCTTGTATTTTTTTTCTATACAGCTCTCAGGAATGGTCTACTGTGGATGATTTCTCTGTGTGAGTTTAGTAGTTTTTATGTGCGAGCATAAACAAACTTTTGAGCAATTAGTTTGTTTTATGTAACGACAATTGGTCTGAAGACAGTTCCAAAAAAGGAGTTGAAACCTTTTCCAGTAATTTTGAACGTGGAAGTTTTAAAAAGAAATACATAAATAAACGCTTGATTTTAAAATTTATTTTTCTACGTTATATATAGATTTAAACCAAACAATCTAATACGTTCGTATGTCTTCAATGGATGTTTTCAAACAAAATTGCCCCCCAGTGGCTCAGCGGTATGTTTGCAGACTCACAACGCTAAAATCCAGATTTCGATACCCGTGGTGGGCAGAGCACAGATATCCCATTGTGTAGCTTTGTGCTTAACTCAAAAAACAATAACAACAAACAAAATTATATTCACTTGCTAAATCTGTTCAGCTCAAATTAAAAGTGGGTGTTGGTATGTGAAAACTAGCTGATTATTTTATTTCCTTTTCCATACAAACAATATGATAGGTTAATTATACCTTATAAAAATAAATACTAATACAATGACACGGCGTCACAGTTTTCGAGCTTTGATGCTACAAGAGGCACGCTTAAATGTCCGTATTTTTGCCGCATGACGGATTTTCGATCGTTCAACAGTGCAATGCCCTAAGAAAGATTTTATTGCTAGGGTTAACTGTTAGTGTGATATTCAGGTAAACTGATGTCTAAAAGCTAGCAAAAACTCCCTAGAAAACTTAGATTCGAAACAATTAAACGTAGAATAAATCAAATTCGGACGGAAAAGGAAAGTAAAACAGAAATATTTTCTCATACAACACTGAATGATATTTCTTATACAAGTGTTCTGAAACTATGTTTTGTGGTATGTAATAACAAAATTCACAACCATGTCAACTACGACGTCACAATATTTTAAAGAACGGGTATTCATATGTCGAGAGTGCGTAATTGTGAAGAGATAAAGCGAACTATATTTCCAAGAAGGGAATCTCCAAAGTTTTCCACAGAAGCAGACAAACTTGTAAATGGTTTGCAGTAATATAATTCGAAACGAAACTCCAAGCCAAGCTAGAGCAACACCTTCGTATATAAAGGACTACAGTTATGAAAGAAATTCTTTGAATGTAAAAGACTGATGAAGGTCGTTGTATTTCCTGGTACGTTGGCCACAAAAATATAAAAAAATTGAAATCAAAGACATTCACAAACCACACCTGGAAATCAACAATTGTTTTCATGAGAAAAAAAAATGGCGAAGAACTTGAAATAATAGCTCACAGGTCAAGATACTCCATGCAATTGTTACTGACTTTTGTTTAAGGATATTGAATGTGGTCTTAAAAATTGAAGTCCACGATACACTACAAGATCTTTGGAAAGTTCTCAAGGTGTAAGATTTAAGACGTATATTGTCGTTATTTGTAGAAACTTGTTATAGCGATTATCAGGAAGAACATGGACGAATGGGAACGATCTCTGAAACGTCACTGTTGTAAAGTGTGATTAACAGCTCGTGGTCATTGTTCTTTTAAAAATGGATGAAACGCATGTAATATATTATTATTCAAGAATTATGCCAAACAATACCCGATAAAGGGTTTAAAACAAATTTTGAAAGATCGTGCACTTCACGAAGGAAAATAAAACCCACCAGTAATTTCACACTTACAATGGCTATCAGGGTTCGATTTCTTTCAGTGGACTCAACAGAGAGCCCAATGTTGCTTTGCTATAAGAACACACACACACAACGACTACAGTTTCAGTATTGTATCAGAGTCTAACTTAATGACAGTTTCTGCTTACGATAAAAAAATTGTGTGAAAGTATACACTTTAATTTCCAAAATTTGTTTCAGCATATAATTACCATGTTATAAATTCGAAGCAGATGGCGTGCCAGTGTAACAATTATAAACGCAGTAACTAGCGTAAGCGTTAAGCTTGATCAGGTTGAAGTGATGAGGAATGACATGACTAGCATGAAGACAAGCATTATGAAAGTCAGTTCTAAGAACGCACTAAAGCATAGTTCTGTTCTATGTGGATGAGCTGTAAGTATCATGTTTAGTGCTTTGGAATCATTAACGAGCGTCAGGCTTAGTTCTCCCACACAGGCAAGGAATGAGAAGCCTAGTTTATGAAAACGTGTGTCAAGGTCAATCCAGAAGGATAACTCCAGTTATGGACATGGCAAGAATTCTGTTGAGTTATACTGTAACGATAAAAACGTTGAAACCTATAGAATCGATACCAAGTGTCAAGCTCAGTTTTGTTGAAGCAGTAACATTAGGTGGCTCATTTGGATATTCGTTCAAAGTTGCACAAAGACTGTTTGCGCTGGCCGTCCCAAATTTTGAAACTAATAGTGTTGCTGAATTTTCGCACAAAGCAGTCCGAAGACTGTCTGCACTGGTCATCACTAATTCTGAGGGCCCGTCATGGCCAGGTGGTTAGGGCTCTCCACTTGTAATCTGAAGGTCGCGAGTTCGAATGCCCGTCACACCAAACACGTTCGCCCTTTCAGCTATTATTTACCAACTATTCGTTGGTAAAAAGTAGCCCAAGACTTGACGGTGGGTGATGATAACCAGCTGCCATCCCTCTCTTCTTACACTGTTAAATTAGGTACGGCTAGCGCAGAAAACCTTCGTGTAGGTTTGCGCAAAATTAAAAAAAAGCACACACACACAAACTCTAATTCTGAAGTCATGGACTAGAGGGAAGACAGCTGTTCAACACCATCCCCAAACAACTCTGGGGCTTCTCCATCGTACAGTGCAATTTAAATGTCACTCGTATACACATCCACGGACCAAAAGTGAGATGAAACGCTAACCATGGACTCGACTACGTTAACTACTAGGCACGTCAGGGTTGATGCTCTGGTGAATGAATACGCTTAGGCGTGAAACTCAGTTTCGTGAGACCTTTTGAGAAGTGTAACATAGTTGAAGGCATATTCAATAACCTCTGATCAAAGCAAGTTACCTATTACACGGAAAGAACTAAAATATTTAATCGTAAATACTGCATTCCCGCTCGTTACCACAACGAACAAAAGCAAAATTTGTGAGTTTGTGTATATAAGTTTTATGATTATAGAAGTTCTCGTACAAAATTCTTTCAAAAAATTCTGAATAACAATTAAGCTCTTCTGAAACATTGTACAAGCAGCAATTATAATAATAAAAACAAGTTCTATGTGAAATCTGACAATTTTTTTACACGTTAGATGGAAATAATAGATTTACAAATTTATACATGCAACCATTCTTTTTGTTTTAGACCCCAGTGGCTCAGCGGTATGTCTGAGGACTTACAACGCTAAAAACCGGGTTTCGATACACGTGGTGGGTAGAACACAGATAGCCCATCGTGTAGCTTCGAGCTTAATTCAAAATAACAGCAACATTTAAAATACAGGCCCGGCATGGCCAGGTGGGTTAAGGCGTTCGACTCATAATCCGAGAGTTGCGAGTTCGAATCTCCGTCACACAAAACAAGCTCGCCCTTTCAGCCATGGGGCGTTATAATGTTACGACCAATTCCACTATTTATTGGTAAAAGAGTAGCCCAAGAGTTGGTAGTGGGTAGTGATAACTAGCTGTCTTCCCTCTAATTTTACACTGCTAAATTAGGGACGGCTAGCACAGATAGCCCTCGAGTAGCTTTGTGCGAAATTCAAAATAAACTCTCTATGTCACACACACACACATTGTCGTCAAGGGATTTCTCAACTGTGTAATAGTGGTTCTGGATAAATACCAAATCTGTTAAAGAAAAAATTAAAGTAGGGGGCGTGAATGCGTCAAGCTGTCTTTTTTTTTTATTATTCAAGGACAGAGAACAAATTATCTTGTTATCATCAGGGTAGATTCTGGTTGAGATATTGCTTCATTATCCACTCCAACCAGGTAAGAATAATACAATATAATTATAGTAAGAGCTATAATGTTACATGCGATTTATGGTCAATACACTAAATATTATGATTCGTACTTAAGCAGATCCACAAAATTATTAGGTCGTAAATACGTAAAGACAAGTATATTCTCTGGTACAACTGATAACTTTAGTCTTCAAGTTGTAACAGGAATATAAGAAAAGAAATAAACAAAGAAATGCTAGTAGACAGATAGATTATTATTTGGTTTATTTTGAATTTCGCGCAAAACTACACGAGTGTTACCTGCGCTAGCTTCCCATAATTTAGCAGTGTAAGACAAGAGGGAAGGCAGCTAGTCATCACCACCTGCGCCAACTCTTGGGCTACTCTTTTACCAACGAAGAGTGGGATTCACCGTCACATTATAACGCCTCCACGGCTGAAAGGACGAGCATGTTTGGTGTGATGGGGATTCGAACCCGCGACCCTCAGATTACGAGTCGAGTGCCTTATCCACCTGGCCATGCCGGGCCTAGTTGACATGAAAACTGAAACTGACATAATCACGATCCATTTCTCTAATAAGAAGCTTTAGAAACAATCTTTGCTACTTCATCTTTGTTTTCCCCTTCTTTTCTGGCTTGTGCTACAAACCAAATGTGGTTTGGAACTCTATATTTATGCGTGTGTGTATTATGTTGTATTTGGGGCAGCCACAAAATAACCTCCTAAAGTGTCACAGGTCAGCAGAAGTTTAAATTATTGTATAACCCGCGATTTTCGAATATATTAAATTATATTTTAAATTGATCTCGAAATCGAATAATAGTTTCTTAAAAACTTGTATTGTTGGAAGAGATTTAGAAAACATTCGTACATGTTTTCTGCCTCACAAATCTAGGAGTCAAAATTATTGAAATTCACAGGATGGCGAAGTTCACAGTTCATTGTAACTTTAGTCTGCAGTTAGTCCATCTAGGTCTTGTGTGTTCATCACTGAAAACTTCATTTTTCTGTAAGTTACAACAAACGACACTTTCATTTCCACTTCCACATAGATACCACGAAAACGACATCTTGTAGCGGTAGCCACGAGCTGTAAAAGAGATACTGATAGGCATGACGGGAAATGTGCTTATTGTTTAGATAAATTCGAAGAGAAAACAACAACAACAACAATATAACCGACAACGTTGGTGTAAATCTATCAAATCAATAGATTTTGTAAATAAAAATACAAGTAAACCTGACATGTGAAAATGAACATATTCGGCTGTTTAAATTCTGATTCGAACATAAATGAAAATGTAGGCCTTAACAGTTTTTCAATATAGTAAGTGGCCACTCTGAGACCTAGAATTTCGAATAAGGTGAATTTACATTTACGTTTGAATATGAGTACAAAATATCACATTCAGTTAACCAGCTTTTGTTGTTGAAAAAACTGACTACGCGAATTACAGCTTTGGTAGTTGATATGTAACAGTTACATTCTTAATAATTTTGGAAGTAGCTACATACTTGACGTTCTGAATTTAGAGTTAGAGTCGTTACATCTCACAGATACGTCTTACAAGTCATTCTTTATTACAAGCACTGAGTTATATGATGTCTCGGTGATATTTTCACAAAAAAAATCACAAAATGCATTATTTTGATGAAACTATAACAAATGTTGCAAAATCATTTTTAATTGAGCGAAACAATATCACACTTATCTGTTTTTAAACCTTTAGCTAAATAGAAATTTCACAGCCTTTGATTAAACTAATTTTTACTTCAATAAGTTATCACATAAAATACAAGGAGAGAAGATATTTTCTGTGAATAAGTTCAGCGTAATAAGGCGATCGACAACGATAGGCCCCCTAGTGGCACAGTGGAATGTCAACGGACTTATGACGCAAGAAACCGGGTTTCGATACTCGTGGTGGGCACAGCACAGATAGCTCATTGTGTAGCTATGTGCTTAACTACAAACAAAGCAAACACAGTAGCAGAAACGCGTCTGTCGATAAACTCACTGAGCTATTACACTCAGTTGTATAACTCAAACAATAAGAGGATTTCCGTGCGACTATCGTGAGGTGGTGGGAGTCATCCTTCACCTACATACATACCTACACACTGAACGCAGACAAAACGTGTCATGTTGTGCCAGTCAGGGATTTTTCCATGCACTTAACGGTATTAACCTACATCTATCTGAGAGAATCTTCTCGAGAAATACAGTTTTCACTAAAATCAACACCCTCTATCTTTTTGTTTCTCTCTCAATCCCTTTATCTTCATATAATTGGTCTGTTATTAAGCACAAAATTACAAAATCTTTACTGCACTCGCTACACGTAAAGGAACCTGGTTTTTAGAGATTTTAAACCTTCAGACATACTGCTTAGCTAAAAGGAGATATTTATTTGTGAAATTAGCTTTAATTTTACAACTTATAATATATTTAGTGTTGGCACATGGTAATATTAAAATCTTACGTTAAACAGGTAAAAAATTACACTACGTAACAAAATTGTTACTTTTTCTTGTTCCTGGGCTGAAAGTGTTATTTCCCAGTTGCTTATGCCTAAAGTAAATCGAAAACATATTTTTCTCTTCAAACTTTGCTTTTGTAACCTGCGAACGTATAACGAAAACATGATGGGAGACTATATTTGGGGGCTGATACGTGAAAGTGATTTACATTACAGTCGCAAATCTCGAAAAAAAATTACTCACTTCTAAACATTTTTGTATAACTTTAGTATAAATACATGTAAATATTGATTCATATGTTGTTTTATTCAGACCTTATGTAAATGAAAATGTACAAGTTTGCCTGTTTTACATAGAAAATAGGTTAATTTCTAAATTTCATTATTTGTTTGTTTGTTTGGAATTTCGCACAAAGCAACTCGAGGGCTATCTGTGCTAGCCGTCCCTAATTTAGCAGTGTAAGACTAGAGGGAAGGCAGCTAGTCATCACCACCCACCGCCAACTCTGGGGCTACTCTTTTACCAACGAATAGTGGGATTGACCGTCACATTATAACGCCCTCACGGCTGGGAGGGCGAGGATGTTTGGCGCGACGCGGACGCGAACCCGCGACCCTCGGATTACGAGTAGCGCGCCTTACGCGCTTGGCCATGCCGGGCCAAGTAATTAAGAAATAACGCACACGATCCAGGAACAACATTTGTGTTATATAACATAATTTCATTAACTAGAGATATCCATTCTTTATAAAACCATCACATCTTATCAAGTATAGTAGCTGTTGTAGTACTGATTATTGATCCAGTGTAACTATGAGGTTTGAAAAAGAAAAGTATACAAAAAAATGACGAAAACATCGTCGAATGAGAAAAGTTTTTTTTGTGTAAAAAAAATATAAGACATTAAAATTACGACATAGAAATTGTCTACACTCTCATCATGTTCAAATAGGCCCAGCACAGCTAGGTGGTTAAGGCGCTCGACTCGTAATTTTAGAGTCACGGCTCGAATACCCGTCATACCCAACATGCTTTCCCTTTCAGCCGTGAGTGCGTTATAATGTGACGATCAATCCCACTTTTCGTTGATAAAAGAATCATCCAAGAGTTGACGGTGGGTGGTGATGACTAGCTGCCTTCCCTCTATTCCTGCACTGCTAAATTTGGGACGGTGAGCGCAACTAGTCAGATAGCCCTCAAGTAGCTTTGTACGAAATAAAAGAACAAAACAAAAGATATTCAAAATCACGTAGAACCAACAGAGAAATCCCGTAACCCATGGGCTTTAGGTAAATGTAGTTCACTTTTCGAAAGCACTTGGGTTATAGGATTTTCTTCTTGGTGTATATCATAGCGATATTTGTATAAAAAAATACAGTAACAAAAAGTTTTTAGGTTTGTTTTTGCACAAACAGTCTTAATTTTCAAGTTCTCCCTAGTGGCACAGCGGTATGGCTTTGGACTTAACAATGCTATAAACCGGGCTTCGATATCTGTGGTCTGCCAACCACAGATAGCTCATTATGTAGCCTTGTGCTTAACTTTAAACGAATAAACAACCATTTTCAAGAGCAATAATGGTTTCCTTACAACAATGGTCACGTGATTAGGGTGCTTGACTCGCAATGTGAGGATCACAGCTTCGAGTCCCCGTCGCCTTAAACATGCTCTCTCTTTCATCAGTGGGGGCGTTATGACGTTCGATCCATCACACTATTCATTGGTGAAAGAGTAGCTCAAGAGTTGGCAGCGGGTAGTGATAACTAACTGCTTTCCCTCTTGTGTTTCGCTTCTAAATTAAGGTTTGCTAGAGTAAATAGTCCCTGTGTAGCTTTGAGTTAAACTCAAACTTTCGTTCACGAATTTCTTCACATAACTAATGACGAATGACATTTTTTGAAAGACATTTAAAATAGGTATCCAAATACCACCATTCGTTCAAATGGAGAAAGACAAAAAGAAGATATTTTAGTGGCATAAAAATATATGTATGAAGCTCAATTTATATTATTGGTATTATAAATATACCACATATCTGAATTATAGTTTTGTTAAGCCACGCAGATAGAGTGAAAAAGGACGGATATTTAACAATAAAAATTTTGTAGTAAATCTGTTTTGAAGGCATTGTTTTATCATACTGTTACAAGATACAACTCATACCATCAGGTAAAATAATGACAACAGCGTTTAGCGAGTGAAAGTTTTTAGATATTTTTGTAATTTGCATCCCATACAATAGGTGCCACTCAGAAAATTAAAAAAAATATATTGTTCAGAATTATATATGTATATTGTAGAGCAATAATAATTGACTTTTTGTAAACGAATTGTGGATCAGAAAATTTGTTTCTTAATAAAAATCACCAAAGACATACTTTTGACAGTGAAAATACACAAATATTACAGCATAAATAAATAGCTATTTCCTTAAATCATTGATCATAAATAATTTTATGACAGTTCGAATCAGTTCACGTCAGTACAAAACAATGAATAATGTTAGAGGTCAGTTGTGGTCAACTTGAAAGCATGAAGCTGTTAGAATGTTGTTACCAATTTTACTTTTCATTTAACTTTCAAACTACAGAATTATTTGCATAACGTTTGCTACAGTTGGTGTCTGCATATCGTATTGTATTGAATAATTTTATGTCGTTGCATATTACAATACCCAGTATAAAGAACTGACCAAAACATTGGGTGGGATCATTCACTTTCTTAGTGAAAATACAAAAGAGACCTAAAGTAATAATTGATAGGATTAAATGCTATTTTGGTGGCATTTTCGTTTAAATGTTTTGTGTGATTCGTATCGTATTTGAAACCTAGAAATCAACAAACTCGTGGACTCTTAGCTGCAGCTAAGAAGAATTTATTCAAAATGCCGAAGCGGTCATTGTGCATGGAATACCAAATTAAAGATTTATTTATTTTGTTTTTCGTTTCATCCGCCCCTCGTATACAATTATTTATGCTCGTCTGCGAAATTTCTATGTCAAAGCCTCAGCTAGTAGTAGGTGGTCATTGACTTCGACCCCGTAATATCGGGTCGTGTTATATACGTGCTGGTTAAACAAAGCAAGTTTGTAGGTTTACAATGCGACTTAAACATGCCAATATTTATCACATTACACAATAGCCTATTCTTAAATTTCTAAACTATTTTAATAATATTTGACTATCATATATATGTAGGGTCTTTACTATAATAGTCGGAACATGTTGTGAGCTATAAATATATGTTTATATGTACATGTATGTTTTTTGAAATGCAACAGTACTTTTATACCCTCAGTGTTAAACAGGTTCAAATCCGTGCCATACCAAGGAAAGCTTGTGACACTTTCTCATAACTTATGTTGTTTTATTTTTAATTTTCGCCTCGAGCTCTTTACAAACACATTTCTCCTACACACTCATTCCGGTGAGTGCTGTTTGTTGAATTCAGTAAAAATCTATTCAAAGGTTGTCAGCTGGCTGCGCTGGTCATTCCTGATTTTCAAGCGATAGACAAAAGGGAAAGGAGCAAGTTAACACCACCCACCGCCAACACTTTAACATGTCACATTTGACCGTCATTCTTATAACTCATCCACGACCCCAAAAGGCAGACCACGATGTTTTTGGGACAGTAAAAAACAACATGAACCACAGAATCCCGGATCCACAATCTGGCACCTAATCACTTGGCCCAATTTGACACCCCAGTGAGTTTTCCTCACTTTCAATGTTTTTTACTTTTGAATGTTTGCTACGTTCATTCTTAGTGACAGTTTCGAGTCTTACGAAGAAAACACTCTGTTCTGCGTCATAAGATCCATTGTTGTAGTTTGAGTTTACAGACGATTTTCGAAAGCTGACGTAATTTCCACAACATTCACGTTCTCATCCATGTGACATAATTTTCATCATATCATCCAATCAAAAGTATGTATTCGCTTATACTTCCAAGCTCAGGCTGCTTGGAAATATCCAATAGCTGAGGAGATTTAAATAATCGGGAAGAGCTCAAAAGCTTGTGAAAGTTACACGGATGCACGATTGAGGACGTCATCTCACGTAGTTAGATGTTTCCTAAAAACCCTTGACCACATCAAGGACGAATCAACTTTCAACTTCAAATCGCGTGCTGTTCTGTGCCGCACAGTTACACAAGCATAAGACCAAAAGAAATATATATCGGGTCTTTAAATCTAATCAAGTATTGGCGTAAAGTCATCCCTGGAATTATTACTGCTGTACATTTGCATCTTTTAGACGCGCAGGTACGAATCAAAGAATGTTAATAAACTGTAAGTTGTTTATAATTTATCAAATTTGCTCAGAATAATACAACAGTGTCGCCACGATCGAACTGTTGGATTGCATAGTTCAAAAGAACCCTTTCTCGTCTTAATTTTCAACAAAACAAAATGGTAAGTTGAGAAGAACTGTGTTACCACTGTTTTAATGAATAATTCAGTTAATATATTTTGAGAGAACTACTGGATATGGGCTATACTTCTCAAAAAGTAATGAATAATAATTGGTATATATAATAATATATACCGCTAAAACTGAAAAAAAAGGACTTGAACTAATATCGCTTGATAATTCCCCTGATAATTATAGCTTAATTTAATAATTTCAGTGATAAACTGTCAGATTTTGTGCTGACCCAAACTATCAGATAATTCCTCTGAGAATTATAGCTTAATTTAATAATTTCAGTGACAAACTGTCAGATAATTACCCTGAGAATTATAGCTTAATTTAATAATTTCAGTGACAAACTGACAGATTTTGTGTTGACCCATTGTTCTACACTGGAGAATACAGGTTGTAACTTCAGTTAATACAATACTTGTGTTGATTCTTAACTTCTTATAATGCAGTTATTCTTAAAAATAGTAGTTTAAATTTGAGGTATTCATTATTTGAGTTGATTTTTAGAACTCCTCAATTAAATTATCACCCCTACAAAATCAGTATAAACAAATATCTTCCCTTTTATTATAATCGTAGGTTATATTATGCACGCATATAATTATCTTTGTTCCTGGTAATATTTTTTTTTAAAAAGGGAATTACAATTGACTCATGTTTTATACACGTTCCATATACAGTACGATTTGGATAAAGAAATGTTGGTCATGTATCTACCTTTGATATTTAAGTTTACTTTTTTTAAAAAAAACTTAACCACTACCTACAAGAAAACTCAGCCATACCTAACTTATTTCATGCGATAGTCCTAAACAGAGTTATTGAACGTATATATGACAATGTGTTTGTATGTTTATAATTCTGCATATCATTTCCAGTTCATAACAACGGTGTTCATGTGGAATACATATTTGGATCACTTCCAATGCAAATATTTGAGAATTGATGTGCGATTCAACTTATACCTGTTACTTGTTTTATTTGTTTTTGAATTTCGCGTAAAGCTACACGAGGGCTATATACGATACCCGTCCTTACTTTAACAGTGTAAGACTAGAGGGAAGGCAGCTAGTCATCACCACCAACCGCCAACTCTTGGGCTACTCTTTTACCAAAGAATAGTGCGATTGACCGTCACGTTATGACGCCCCCACGGCCAAAAGGGCGAGCATGTTTGGTGTGACGGGGATTCGAACCCGCAACCCTCAGATTACGAATCGAGCGCCCTAAATATCTGACTGACATCTGTTATATATTTTGTCATATGAATTGTTTTAAACGTTGCTTTTATTTCGAATATTACACTGCTTCTATACACCTAAGATGGCAAAACAAATAAGCTCATTTGGTCTACTAAAAACAAGATGAAAAACGATTTGCATTTCGTTTGTTTTGAATTTGGTTTAAAAATTACACAAGGTCGATCTGCTATAACCTTACCAAATTTAGCAGTGAAAGCTAGTCATCACCACTCATCGCCAACTCTTTTACCAAGGAATAGAAGGACTGACCATCACAATATAACATCGCCTCGGCTGAAAGGGCGAGGCATGCTTGGTGGGACAGGGATTCGAACCAGTGACTCTCAGATTGCGAGTCGGGCGCCATAACCATGCCGGACCTAATTTGCATTCAAATGTAATCATTTCCACATTATTTTATCTAAAAAAAAAAAGCATTCTGAATTGCTATATGAAAAGAATTTTTATTAGATACAAATAATACTTTAGATAGACTTCTGGCCACGACGAACTCGGGCAAGCAGGTGAATTTTGTTATTAAAAAAATCCATATCTGTGTAGTATATTGTAGTAAGCAAGAGGGGGTTTGATATGATATTTTTATTTACCTCTGATTCAATATCCATAAATTATCAAATATGTGAACTGTACTATGAACTTGTTACAAATACATCTGGCCCGGCATGGCCAAGCGTGTTAAGGCGTGCGACTCGTAATCTGAGGGTCGCGGGTTCGCATCCCCGTCGCGCCAAACATGCTCGCCCTTTCAGCCGTGAGGGCGTTATAAAGTGACGGTCAATCCCACTATTCGTTGGTAAAAGAGTAGCCCAAGGGTTCGTGGTGGGTGATGATGACTAGCTGCCTTCCCTCTAGTCTTACATTGCTGAATTAGGGACGGCTAGCACAGATAGCCCTCGAGTAGCTTTGTGCGAAATTCAACAAACAAACAAACACATCATGGAAGAACATAGCTCCTCATATCCATTTGTTTTTTAATATTTACTTATCCACTTTACAAAATGTTCATTTTCTAGAAAATGTATCCGTGACAAATGTATTTGAGAGTTGAGTGCTTATTATAATTCTTTATATAACTCATGGAAAGAAAAAAGGAAACAAACTGGCTTATGATATTAATGCCCTTATTCTATTTTCTGAACAATATTTACTAATGTTCATATTGCTGTATATCAAACTGGAAGGAGGTGGCGTTTTGTTGTTCATTCTCGTAGTTGATATTTGGATATTCTTTGCGTTGTAAGTACTTGCAGATAGCTTGCAGTGAAATAACGCATATCTTTCACTGAAATGCACGTACTTCAATACTTAAAATATTTTGACATCGTAACTGATAACGATAATATTTAACATTATTTTGTCAGAAATTTCTATGAATATTAAAAAAGAATATTTTTCCATCTTTTCTGAAAACCTGAATTTTTATAACTATATATCTTTCTAATTTCTAGGTTGCCTTGTTCATGATTTTGTTTTTCTTTACTGGAACTATACCAGGAGAGGGCGCCAGCATAAAGAATAAACCACAGGAAGTCCAAAATAATACAGAAGATCTTGTTGCCTCTGATTTAACTATCGAATCGAACAAGGATGATTTCCCAAGACCTGAAGCCTCCTTCTTTTTTACAAATATTGGACCCAATAGCTTTGAATATCGCGGAATGTTTAGCCACGGACAAAGCCCTTTTGCTTACGAAAACATTGATGGATTTCTAAAAGGCTTTCATGATTTCTCCAAGTTTGAAAAAACTAATGGTCCATCTCCACACATTCCTGTATTCACTCAAGACCCTTATTTTGATAAAAATCCATTATTATCTGGATTTAAAAAAACCGACTTGTACAACATAAACAAGGGTAATAAAGAAAGAGAACAAGGCTTACCATTTGGAGCAAGGTTACCTAAACAGGAAGAGGGCAAACCCAAAAATATTTATTACAGGAACCCCAAACCACATCTTTCAAAACCACAAAATTCAGTTTTAATGTTCCTCGCTTGATAACACCAACCTTTCCACCGCCACCATTTTATAATATACCAAAAGTCAACAGACCAAACTCTCCACCAGCAACAACACAAAAACCATTCTATAACAAACCCCAATTAAACCCTGCAATCTCTCCACCTAAAGCCTCAAAGAAGGATTATTTACAAAACAACATTCCTGCACTACATACAAGAGAACCATATGGGATACAACATCAAAACAGTATTTTTTCTACTCAGAAACGGTTTTCTCAACACAGCTTCAAAGGTGCTGATGAATATCCAAAAATCTTCACATTTACTGATGAACGAATAAACATTGTTGACTTTGACCACAAAAAGAAAGCAGGAAGAATACCAAATTTGAAAAAGGGTGATTATTTAGATAGAGACCGGATTCCTCGAAATAAGTTTCTTATCTTACATGGTGGTATGTACAGCGAAAATGTACCGTTAACACACACAAGATTATACAAGCCTCAACCAATAAAACCACTTGTATCTACATTTTACAAAACATTTACTTCTGAAGATGATTCTGAAATTCATGAATTCTTATATTATTAGTACAAGTGAATAAGAAAAAAAAACTGTATTAATAATAGTATGTGATATAAAAATATAGGTGCTACAAAATTTATTTGTGGTACTGTATGAAATAAAACTGGTATACAAGTAACACTGCATTTCATATGCATCTATATTTAAATATATCATTGATTTGGAAATTATCACATAGTGTGTGCAGAGATGGCATTTCATAAGTAATATCTTAGAATTTGCAATGCACATATTTCCAGGTGGTTTTTGGGAGATTTATTTCTCCATTATAATAATACTCAGATGTGAAGATTGAAGTAGAGAACATTTTTTTTAGCTGAACTTAAACATGATACTTTCACTACACTTTTTCCATGTACTGTGTTTAAGAGGTTTTCAAAATGTTTCTATGCTCACAACCAGTGAACCCTTGTTATTTAATGCTATTTCTACAATTCAGGTATTGCTGATGTAACTTAAACCAAGTTTATAGGGGTTCTTCTTAATCGTAGAACCCAGGAGCATAACGAGTTTCAGTGGTGGTTCTCAAACATATTTGTTCATGGAATAAAAATGAATTTTTATTTATTTCAGCTGATCATGTTGGTATATAGACACTATGCCACTTCTTTCCATAATTATACAACCTTTCTGTAGACCATAAATTGAGTATTACTGGTTTAGGTCACAGGAATGAGTAACATTTACCTCATACATAAAATATAAATAAATTTATTACTGCTAAATAATTAAATTGAGTAGCCTGATAAAGTACTTTAAAATTTTCTTTATTAGAAAATAATATTTTCTTTTTATAGTTATACATAAACTTAAAATCATTGTCTAAAGACAAAATCCAGTTGGTATATAAATTCAACAACAGGCTTATGTGACATTTGAATTTTTGAGCTCCTTATGAAAATCATGTTCTACTAGTATAGTACAAGTTATGTTTATCAAGTAAATGGGAGCATCTCATTAGCCGAGTATTTCTTGTCCAGTGAAATGTTTAATTCAAAAGGAGGAAAAACACTTTTCAGATGATATTTAAAAAATAATTTAGAATTAATGTTGACTATTCAATAGGGCATTCTTTTATGTTTTTTTTGGGAAGGAAGGTAATGACACAATTATTTAATAAACTCTTTCCCCAAACATTATGCTGAAATATCACACATATGTATAATTATATATATTGTAAGTATTTATACATTGACACAATTACCATTTAAATTATCTTGCAAAAAAACATTAATCATGGTAATTACATTAGTTAACTAATGTTTTAATGCACTTTAGTTCTTTTGTTAAACAACCTACAGCTTTGGTAAATTTCAAAGTAAAATTTAAAAACCACTGCTTCTAAACGTTACAAAAATATGATTTTAAAATATAAATTTGTAAGTAGATAACATGAGAAATTTTTTACTGCGTTTGGGACAAAGTATGAGAAAAGGTCACAACTGAAAATGAGTCAAATTTGAATGTGTAGGTCTGTAAAAAGAATTTGCAAATAATTGTTCTCAAATGTTATCATTGTTTACTATCTTCTGGCCTTCATAACCAGTTCATAATACAAGATTATTTAGTTTCTTACGATATAATGTTCATAATGGTTTAATCTATTATTCAGCAATAAATATATGTGAATTTTAAATTCTAAAGTACAAGACATTTTATCGTAACAATTAACTGTAACATTTAAATATTTATGTTGCCAGAAATTACAGTTCTTAAATAAAAGTGTTCAATGTTTTATCACATTTTAAAGTATTTCCACTTCACTAGTAAGTTGCTTCATATTTCTTTCAAAGTAAAAAATAATTTATATTACACAACATCACTGTCTATTAACACACTAAAAGAAATCATATACTTCAGTGCAAAGAATTAAATTTTGTGAATTAATAGATTGTGATGTTGTGTATTCTATCAATAAAATAATATGTTCTTAATATATTTAGTGGCCTATAAAAATCATTATATTCAAACCAGATTATACAATAGCTTAAACTATTAAAATAGTGACACGGAAGTTAATTCCTTTAGTTACCACACTTTCAAACTTCTGTTTGTTTTTTGGAATTTCGCACAAAGCTACTCGAGAGCTATCTGTGTTAGCCGTCCCTAATTTAGCAGTGTAAGACTAGAGGGAAGGCAGCTAGTCATCACCACCCACCGCCAACTCTTGGGCTACTCTTTTACCAACGAATAGTGGGATTGACCAACATGCCCCACGGCTGGGAGGGCGAATGTTTAGCGCGACGCGGGCGCGAACCCGCGGAGTACGAGTCACACGCCTTACGCGCTTGGCCATGCCAGGCCCTTTCAAACTTCAGATACACGTATTAACATACTAACCAATGAGAAACCAAAGTTTCTCCTAGTTCAGTATAAAATGTCTGATGCACATACAAATATATACATGAATGATCAGAACTTCACTGTAATGTTAATACCAAAAATACTGGTGTACTAAATTTCATTTTTATGTAGTTTACTATAATAACTGGTTATTTCGATTCGAGTTTTAGGATGGTCATTTTTGCAGTCATTGAAATAAGTATATTTGGGTACTAAATATCTATTATAGCTTTCAGTTAGGTCAATAAGTGAATGAATAATTTAGAACTGATAAAAACTTGTTTTCTCTTTCAACCAGTATTTAACAGACACAGTTTTCTAAGAAAAAGTTTAACTTATATATATATATATATATATATATATATATGCTTGAACGAAATATCATACACTTGAAACATGTTGAACAACATACCTAGTAGATTGGTGATTAAATGGCGTTTCTACTTATTGATGTTTTTGGAAAGAAGACCCAGGCTTTTCTCAATGCCATATCGAAACACCGTTTCGTTCTAAGCTATTTTAAAAGTAGATATTTAATTATATTTATACCTGGTATTAATTTTTAAAAAGGCTGTTTTTTTATTATAAGCAATTTTAGCACCCTTCAGTTAAATATGATCTTTCATTCTGTACAATATTAATCACAATACTCAGCATTGTAATAAATATACAGTGAAATTTAACTTTTTTTGTGTCTCTTTAGCTGAGTACTTGATGTGGGACTTTTCACTTGTCAAGAAAGTAATCCACCAACTGATCTAAGGAGCAATCTTATTATTAAAGCACTTTTTAAAATAAACCAAACTACCGTATTCTTTTTCTCTCATAAATATTGGTCTACTCTAGATGGTCTTATATTAGAGTCTTGGGACGAACATTAGCCCTACGATAATCTTTTTTGCATCTTCTATAAAACTATTCTAATTATCAGACTCTCGTGCACATAAGTAACTTAACTCACTAACAATCATTATTTCACACGTTAGTACATCTCTTTCTGTGCTGCCCTCTATTTGCAAACTTTTTGAACGCACGCTATTTACTGGAATCCAAAGTTCCAACAAGTCTCTGTATATTATTATGCATAACCTCTCTACCAATAGAAGAGCACTCTATGACATGATGCAAGTGATTCCCTCCATACGTCACTACCGAATTATCTCTTCGAAGTTTGACATAAGGCGCGAACACCGTAAATGTGTTGGGAGGAGGGGTGAGAGAAGGGAAGTACCTATCGGAGAAACATTTTTACTTTGAGAAATTATAACTTGCGATACTGTACACTCTCTTGAATCCCACACTGAAATTGGGGAGGGACCAGTGCGAGGGAAGCCCAGGTGCATCCCATGGAGTTATCTGGAGGACATCCTCAAAGAGAGAAACAGATCAGATAATCTGAAAAGAACTGTACCACATCTGAGTAAGGTATCTCTTTTGCCATTAAATTGTCAGGAAAATCAGACAGAGCGGAACATGTAGGGAACAATATGGGCGGGAGAGAATGGTGTGAAAAAGAGACAGAAAAATGTAGAATCATGTGGGTGATATAATAGATGATGTACCTCATGGTATTGAGTGGCTAGGGTGCAACGGACTGCACTTGGTAAATCAACTGCATTCAAACCTTACTCGCCAGCTATCGAAATTCTCGTGAGGGTAGGATTAAAATTATGTCATCTTCACCTCGAATCCAAAGTCTAGTGGGAATATACCAGAAAACTCCGGGAAAGCACAGGGTGGCCTAATGCCAGGGATCTGGGATTGTGTCATCTGAAATCTGAGGGAAGTCCATTGCATGCACTTAGCCCCATGACTGAAACGCCTCTGGTCGTCAACAATTAGTGAAGACACAGAACAGAAGAATAAACATGCCATGAAGGCCTTTGAATCCAACAGAAATACCCACTGAGAGGGGAAGATAGACAACCTGAAACCTGTGTGAGGATTTATGTGATTGGTTCACTTGATCTCCAAAATCTCACTTATTGGGTACTGACATTCACCTGAGGGTTGGAAAAGGGCACCCAATTGGAGAGATGAATTGCATTTGAGCATTTCAACTCTGGGAAATCACCCATCTGAAGGACCTTGTAACCCTTTTTACACTGGCAGAACACCACTGTCCTACTCTGAAATGAATGGTTATACCCAAGTGTGGAATCTATCCAGCAGAATGCCTCCATAGTCAACCACTGTAGGTGCTTGGAACTGTTAAGTGTTAAGGGCTCCTGTACTTCACTGGAAGAAAGGGGAGAAATATGTGTTTCAGAATCTTAAAAGGCAGCATCACCCGAGAAGTTAGTGTAATGAGTGATCATGAAACCACAGTTTCAAAAGCAGACCACACTGACTTATTCAATCTAAGCATGGCAAGAATAGGCAGAAATCTCCTTCTGCTTTATCCATGCCATTCAAAGGTGTTATGGTTTAGAATGGGCATATTATGATTCAATCATCACGAGGAATTAACGTTCTAGTGATCTTGTTAAATACAGTCCATTTCAGGGGTGAACACACATGTCTACGGAAAATGCACAAGAATCAACATGACCTACAGTGTGAATTTGATAGCAAAATGTCTGTAAATGGTTATAGCTATCTAAGTGTAACCCATTCCAAGTACTAACAGAATACCTGGGCAGGCACCACTTGCCTCAGAGTAGGATCCAAGGTGAAGATGAAGCAACGTCTTCTGAAAGAAAGGAAAGTATTAGTAAACACTTACCTCGTGTCATTGCAGTACCAAATTATGTAGAAGAGCCATAAGGTGGGAGACGATACTCTAAGGAAGCAGAAACAGTGATGAGGTGTAAGTAGTTGGAGATGAACAAGCGTGGAGTTGTCCACATGCTTGATCTTAGGATCTTCTCCAACAGCTGACAAGGATGAGGGGTAAGAGAGAAGGTAAAATGATGGATTTGATGTGAGAAAATATAAAAGAAATCAAGTTGGGAAGGATACAAGGAGGACGAGTCCAACTGGATCAAAGGATGAACCCAATTTGTCAGGGTAACCAGGAAAATATCATAGGAAGAGAAAGATTGCCAAGAATAAAAGACAGGAACAAGGACACTATGTGAGCAATATAACCATGGAGAGCACAAACAGGACAGAAGAGTCTATCTCGATCAGGAAGAGAGTAGACATGAAAAAGTAGAGGACAGTCAGATGGGAGAAAAGGAGGACTGACTTTCTTGACCCACAGAGGTCTCAGAAAGGAAAGCACAATCTGGATAAAGGATAAAGTAGGTAGAGTAGCAGAAAGTCGAGGGTGAAAATATCTGACCTGCGATGTTCGCAGACCAAGAGTGAGAAGAAATACACCTTTAAATAGAGGTGAAACACGGAATCCACAGACAGCAGTTCAAACAGATATAAAGTGAGGACATGAAGGACCCAGCTGGTCTTGATGGGGACCCATTAGAAAAGATGGATCACTGTTGGATAGAAGCTATCTATGGCTCCAAGGACACAGCAACTGGGCCAGAGAATGGGTTTGCATGAATAGAGTGTCATGACACAAAACGTTCTAAAGAGAAATGAACCACGTGTGTGGTGCCAGAGCCAAAAGCGAAATGCAGCCTACAGTGGAAGGGCATAGGCAGATGATGTCCCCAGAAAACGCCATAGGGTTCTCATGAAGAACCTCAAACCGAAAGAGGATTGAAGTGAGGTATTACAAAAAGCGTCAGAGGAAGAAAAAGGCGGGAAAATCGGACATAGGAAGGATGAACAGAAAAATTGGGACTCATCCCTTCAAACAAATAAAATAAAACAGAACCCACAATTGGTGGTCTATAATTTGGGGGCCCACCCTAAAAGATGCAAGGGTGGACTAACCTAAAACTCACGGGGCAGTGGGAATACGAATTATATTACCCAACTGGACAACAAAAGCACAGTGTAAACCTAAACATCAGGGGATGGTGAAAACAAGAGAGAGATAGAAACAATAAGGAAGGTCAAATTAGTTATGGCAAGAGATAAAACATCACATACCAGAGATATAATTTCCAAGAAAAGCCCACGATGGTTGAACAGAATCCTCTGCCAAACGAAAAGTGTTTGTTTGGGCTTCTTTACCAACGAATTTCGTCACAAAGGGCGAGCATGTTTAGCGCGACGCAGGCGCGAACCCGTACTCGAGGGGTCACAAACGCTAAGGGAATAACTACCATTTTCTGTACTTTTACAGCATAAGCAATTAAGTTTGTTTGTTTTTTAATTTCGCACAAAGCTACTCGAGGGCTATCTGTGCTAGCCGTCCCTAATTTAGCAGTGTAAGACTAGAGGGAAGGCAACTAGTTATCACTAACTACCGCCAACTCTTGGGCTACTTTTGTACCAACGAATAGTGGGATTGACCGTCACATTATAACGCCACCATGGCTGAAAGGGCGAGCATGTTTGACGCGACGGGGATGCGAACCCGCGATTCTCAGATTACGAGTCGCACGCCTTAACACGCTTAGGCATGCCAGGCCTAACGAAAAGTGATAATTCAGTAGTGGCGTATAGAGGAAGTCACATATGTTATGTGATAGAGTGCTCTTCTATTGGCAGAGAGATAATGCATGATGATTTGCTTAAGAGGCGTGTTGGAGCCTTGGATTCCAAGAAAGGGATGATGAAGGTTTATGGCATGCATTCAATGCATGTAGAGGGCAGCACAAAACGAGAAAACAAATTGTGTGAGTGAAGGGAGAGTACCAATATTGAAATCAGTTTTTAATAAATGAGATAACTTCATTGTTTTCCTTCTCACAATTAAGGCTTGTTCTTTGGATCTAAGATCAACAAAAGATAGTAATTAGTGTTTATCTGGTTGCTTAACTTTTTTTTACATTCTACACATTTGAATGTGAGCTCGTAACATTTTGGGTATACAGGCAAGTTTTTTACCAACTGAACTATAGTTTCACCCACTAACAGTTGCTAATAAGGCACGTTTGAAGAGTTCACTATCACTAATACACTAAATTAACTTATAATAAATATCATAAATGGTGAGGAAAAAATAACAGTTTGATTGCTAGCATGGGGAAAATTACTTGGTTTGGGTTGAATTTCACGCAAAGCTACACGAGAGCTATCTGCGCTAGCCGTCCCTAATTTAGCAGTGTAAGACTAGAGGGAAGGCAGCTAGTTATCACCACCCACTACCAATTCTTGGGCTACTCTTTTACCAACGAATAGTGGGATTGACCGTCACATTATAATGCCCTCACGTCTGAAAAGGCGAGCATGTTTGGTGCGAAAGTGATTCGAGCCCGCGACTCTCAGATTACGAGTCGATCGCCCTAACCACCTGGTCATGCCGGGCCTACAGCGGTATGTCTGCGGACTCATACCATTAGAAACCGGGTTTCGATACTCGTGGTGAGCAAAGCACAGATAGCCCATCGTGTATCTCTGTGCTTAATTCCATCCAAAGAGACAAAGTATTAGGTTTATAATGTAGCTAACCTGACTAATCCACTTGTTATATTACGTCAACCCTCATCTCTATATTCTGAACATATTCCATGTGAAAACGTTTCAAACAGGAACAAACTCAATTTATTGTGGGCGAAAACAAGGTGAAGTTTGTAATATCTCTAAAAAACAAGAAAATTGTAAACAGTTTATGATGGACTGTTACAAGTGTAAATTAGTACACTGTGAATACGTGTTTGGTCTAAATAATTTGAAACATAATCAATCGTAGATGTGTAAGAAAACAGAACGAAATAGACGTTGTTCATATTCTTGCCAGATGCTACAACGTGGATGAAGAAGGTTCAAAGAAATTATTCAGCAAAATAACGAATACTTTATTTGTATTAAGTGTTTTAGTAACTTGAAGGAAGTTGTCGTAAGTCAAAACAAATATAGTCAATTAATGGACAATCCAAAAAGTAATAAATCTACTGATTTTAATAAATTCGTAACTTAACTTCACCTGAAAGAAATCGCCAAGTCAGCCAAAACACTGAAAAATAACAAGAGAATGTTTCTTGTCATTACTGTCAAAACTGACACCAAATAGGGAAGAAATCACATCTGGTAACTTCACCAAAAACAATCACAAGAAGGCTGATATCAATACCGAAGGGTCAGTTAAATTATTCAGGCCCAAAATTGAAGATGATAGTCTTTTTTTGACATTCAAAATTATAGTTCGAAAATTGACAGGATAAAGAATTGTAACCAAGGCTCTCCTTCTAGGTTGTACATAATCAAATAAATGTGTATTTAATTGGCGGTCAAGGAAAAAAATTAAGAGCTATGCAGGCATGTAGTAATTACATTATAGAATTTTGTAAAATAACTAGGTAATGTAAAGATAGAAAATCACCCACTCACTTTAAACCTATCATATCAAACTCCCTTAGCTAATATCATTAAAGAAAAACAAAACCATTTTGAAGTTTTAGGGTATGACAGTCTAAAGACGAGAAGTTGGAATGTGATGACAAAGTATTATACTCCCATATTTAACTAATATTTTTTTATGTATCTGTATAGGTCATGTTATCTAGAACTGTAGTTGAATTTTAATTTTTTTTTGGTTATCAAACTTAAGATATTGAATTTCTTCAATAATACAATGTAAGAAATATTGTGATGGATTTACTCCATTTGATAAGTCCAAAGTGATTTTAAAACTTTAGAGATTCTTTTCTAATTTTATCAAATTTGATCTTTCCTAAACCTAACATCATTATAAAAGTTTCTTTGTACACTTTCGGTCCAAATTCGTTAAAAAGGAAGTACATGGAACACAGTTTTGAAAGGCCATAGAAAACTTGCATGTAGGACAATACTTATGCAAAAAACAATACAATTTATAATAATGGTTACTAAGAATAATGATTTATATACAAAAGTTTTACAAACTTAGAAGCAATATTGAGTCTTTATCTGATCTAGAACTTCCTTATCCTGAGGATTCACAGTAAGTGAATTAATTTTGAACGGATATAATTCATTTAATAGGGAGCAAGCTAGCTCTTAGTTGTTCACATGCAAGTTTATTGTAACTGAAGTTATATAATGTCCAATGTTAATCTACTGAAGTTAAACAGTTTATAATTTTTGAAATCTCTAAATGTTCCTGGTCAATATATGAAGTTTTTGATTAATAAGCTTTAATGACAGCTGTAGCTTCTGAGATTTATAGTATACCAACTATAGCAGACCAACAATGTATACTGTCTCTTGACACACTGCATTGGTTAATTTTTAAGCATGAGGAGAGTTTCTAGAAATTTCAGCTTTCACAGCAATATTACTGATACATTAGCATTTACATAGACACACAGTACTGTGTTTATTTCTGCAACTTTAGTGAATAGGTGAGAATTTTTGTTGCTTACCACACTGTACAGCATTAATATTAAGTACCTTCCCTTATAACACTTGATGAGAAGGTCTGGATAGTACTTTAGATAATGTAAAAACATCAGAGAAGTTTGATATGTTATTCTGCTTTTGTGTTCACTGATCCACTGTGGAATTGATGACATTTCTTTGATGTTCTATTCAATAGTTGGTGGGTAGTTTGTCTCAATACAAAGTCTTCTGATTCTTTAAAATTCCTCACCTAATACAGAGCTGGTTTGAAATTGATAAGTGTCTTTAATGTTGTTTGAAGAATTAGTTATAATAACTGGATTCTTTCAGATATGTAATATTTAAATATGTAATACACTAAGTAAGCAGCAAGATTTTATTTTTTTGAAAGTCTGAAAAAATTGATAAAAACCATACATACAGTTCAGTCATGTACATATTTATTACTATTTTTACATTATAATATACTGTTTATGTTAATACTAGAAACAAATGACTTTTCCATTATTAACCCTAAAAGAAAGAAACATATACAGGTATAATTGTTTATTAGTTTTTTTGTCATCAATGGAAAATGTTCCCCTTTTACTACAAACTTACTGGCCATAGTGCAGTAAGAAAGAAAATGTTCTTTGAACTGTTATTAACATTTAAATATTTCTTTTTTAAAATAATCCTAAGTTCAGCCAAAGAGTTTTACTGGATAGTATACACTTTGCATCTGTGCTTTGAGAGGTAACTTATTAATTAATAAAAAAAAAACATGTTTACAAGTTTTTAGGCTGATTTAAGGAGATTTATTTTGAAATTAAAATAATACATTATATTTAGCAATTATTTTTTCAGCATCAGTTTGATATCCTTTTCACACTTTAATGTTAATGCATAGTGTTACTTCAACTTGTTACGGCTGATTTATTTTAACAAGTACTTTGTGAAATTTGTTTGTTTGAAATGAGATTTTAGCTCTGTTTAAGCTTCAACTTTAGATGGATTTAAACATTATTTTGGATTTACTTAAAAGGAAATGTTACTAATAAATGCTTCCAGATAGTCCTTGCCTCACTCTTTTTCATTTTCAACTTTTGTCTTTGTTTTGTGACTACATTTGTGTCATTGTCAGACTAATTCTGTCAAATATCTTCTCCCAGACAATTCTAGTTGTAAATGAGATATAGCATTATACTCTGAAGTGTAGTATTCCCTGAATCTCTGCAGGAAAACCGTTTTACTCAGAATATCTAAAAAGTAGGGAAGTTTGTTTTTTAATGGTCTAGAACATTTGGTAGAACACTACAATAACTTGACCACTAATAATGTTTAACATTTTATTATTAATGGGCCTACCATGGGCTTTCAGCAACAAAAGGTTAATTTAAGTTTCTCATAATATAAGTTAACCAAGTGTCTGTTTATACATGGGTGTACTCGAAGTTTGTGAAGAAACGAGGAAGTGACTACATTTTTAAATAAACAGTGAAAATCATTTTCAGTCTAAATCTGTATATACAGTTAAAAGTTGTTTTAAATATAGTTTGCCATAAACATAATACAATTATCATTTCATTTATGAGCTTCAGTATAAATTTTTTTTTTAAATGATGCAGTGTAGTGTCGGTAATGAAAGTGTTTCAAAATTCTATCATTTCTTATAAATTATTGCATGTTAAGTTACTAAATATTAGGTCATCAAGAAATTACTGTCACATTTTGTAACATTTCTTTGAAGTATGTCTCAGACTTTTATGGCTTAAAAATTGTATTCTCAACACAGAAACAACTCACTTTTATTTTTTATTCATCACTTATTTACACAGAAAATGAGGACCATGTTTAAAATCTCAATAAATAGTTTTACATGTATATAACAGGTTACAATCTATTTGTGATAATAATAAAAGATATATCTGTAAACACATGTAATGAGGTTTAATTAAAGTTCTTTGATGATATATGCTAAGAAGCATTGACTCACATACAAAATATTATAATTTGTTTTTAACTTTGAATAAATATTTTATTGTTCAATAGCAATGTAAACGTTTGACACCATTTGTTGTGTAACTTTTGTTTATTCATATTTACATGTTTAACGGACGCCCAAGACATACAACAGCAAGTGTTGTTACAAATATTTTGTTTTATTAAACACAGTTTTACAATGACTGCTCCATCTATAGTATTATAACTAAGAGCACTTTTATCAAGAGAAGATTTATTAACTTATACTATATTTTATACAAGAGTTAATTGTCAACTTGGTTACATGTACTTTAGTTTTTACCAAAATGCACATCATGCTGTAGTCAGTTACAAACTTTCAGTAAAGTCATGTACTGAAATCAGTCAAATTTATATTAATCTTTTACCTGAAAAATCTAAACTTTCTGGGGAGAGGTAGACAAAGATCAGGAATTTTGTTTTTGCTTTACTTTAAAATTGCCAATTTCTCAAAGTACAATAAATCCATAACTCCACTTCAAAGTACCAGGATACTGTATGAGCATACTGTTAAATAAACACATTACTGATGATATAATTTAATTTATTACAAATAGTATTTGACAGTGTATTATAATAAAAATTCAAGTGAAGAATGTGACTGTGTTTGAAGAGTGACACCATATTTTCTGGTCATCAGTAATTTATTTTTGAACTTAAATCAAAAGTCAAGACTACTACAAAAGAAAAAAAAATCATAAATGGGTTTCATTAATTCATTACAGAAGTTAACGTAATGCACTACACATATAAGACTTTATCAAAGCAGAGACATCAGTCAAATTTCAGGCAGCTTATTTAAACATCAAACTATAGGACAAAGAAAAAAATCTTTATGGGTTGAGAAATGTAGTTGAATTAAGTTTTCAAAATTTTCTTCAAAAGTAAAGCACATTTAGTGCAGCACATGTATATTTATTTAAATATATATCAATCCATCCATACAAAAAGTTAAGCTGTAAAAGGTTAAAAACGATAAACATTTCACTAAATTAAGGAATATAATCTTCAAAACTTGTTTAACATCATGATAGTCTGATCATGATAAGTTAAAAACAGAATTTATACATCCAGAAATAAAACATGGAATGTATAATTATCACAGCAAAGGATTGACAGCATGATGTATTTTCATTCACTTAGACAAATTTGTAACACCTGAAAATTCAATAGATTAAACACATCAGTGTACTGTGCAAACTACTGAGTACAGTAGAACATCAGCATTAAGAGCACCTTTCTGACTGCATCCAAATGCCTTTTGTAGCAAACTGTCCTTATAAAATGATCCACACAAATCTGTGTTCCATATGGACTTTTCTAAATTGCTGAACTTAAGGCACCCCATTTTGTTTGTCATATGCATTCAAAACAATTTTTGTTACATGTATGTAAACAGTGTAAAAACATTAAATAAATAGAACAAAAAATATGTGTCTTTTAAATTTATTTCCATTCCATAGGTCGAAAGTTCATGTAGATGTGAAAATTACCATGCATTTATACATCACATGCATTAACAATATATATAGCATATTTATAGCAAACTTATAATCTCATTCTTTACGTCATTTGTTAGGAGTTTACTTTGTAAAATAAATCTTCAATAGATTATTCTCTGTCACATTTACACTGGTAGTGTTGCAACCAATCATCAAGAGTCGTGACAATGTCTAAAATGTCTGACAAACCTTGCTCAAGTGCAAGTTGTTTTAATATGATACTCTCAAGATCAACATAGCTTGTGTACAGGAACAAGTTGACTTGATCCTGCTTGGAGAACACGTGAGGAATTTATCAGCTTAGGTATCGTAATGTTAACAAAAAGAATTTCTAAGAATTATAAGACTGCACTTTCAATATGTGAATACATTTATTACAGTATATGGTTTGGAGCTGATCCAATAAACTTTGTAAGTGTTTGAATACTGGTCATTTTTCTGGGATGTTTAGAATTTACCAGTATACTGTACATGCATACAAAGATATTTGTACATATAGTTATAAAATCTCATTGTGCCTAAATGTTAGAGGTTTTTAGAAATTCTACAGATGTTTTCAAAAGGTTGTATAAATTTTAAAGGGATTTACATATATCTTTACATTGAATAATTGTTAATTTCATTTAGACTTAAATATTTTTTCTAGTGTTTCTTCAACTTCCACACAAGAACTCTTTAAAGATGTTACTTTCAATTATTGGTAATGGGTCTGAGTATTTTTATGTAATATTACTTTCCAGGAACTACTCAAGCATTTTTGTTACTTTAGGGTTAACTTCCATTTTCATTTGTGTGGGTGCTATTTGGCTTTTGCCTTTAAGTAGTTGCTTTAAAGTTCACCAGTGAGTGAATTATATATAAATTGCTTTATAGGACAGTGTAACATAGGATTTTGTAGGTGGATTACATTATATAACACAAATTTTGTTCCTGGAGAGTATGTTTTATTTCGTAATTGCTTATGTTGTAAAAGTACAGAAAATGGCCATTATTCCCTTCAAACTTTGCTTTTGTGACCTGGACAATGAAATTTAGAAATTAACCTATTTTCTATGTAAAAATGGGCAAATTTGCACATTTTTGTATATCTTTAGTATAAATACATGTAAATCTTCATTCATTTCTTGTCTTATTGAGACCTTATATAAAGGAAAATGTGCAAAACTACTTGCTTCTAAAGATTTATGACTAATGTAAATTACTTTCACGTATCAGCCCCCAAATATAGTTTTCCATAATGTTTTTGTTATACACTCTTAGGTCACAAAAGCAAAGTTTGAAGAGAAAATAGGTCTTTTCTACTTACTTTAGGCATAAGCAGTTGGGAAATAACACTTTCTGCCCAGGAACAAGAAAAAGTAAAAATTTTGTTGCATTGTATTATTATTTCTGTGGTGAAACTGAAGTAGAAACTTGGAATTTGCAGAGGCTAAAACGATGGATAGCTCTATTGTGTTGCCTTTTTACTCAGAGATGCTCACTTTTAGTGATCATATTTTAATATGCCAGTCTTTGTTACAGGGGGAGAAACATACACAAGGAAGAGCACATTTATCACTAAAGTCTTCATTGCCTTTGCTGGTCTCACACCCTTTCAATCACATATTCAAACATACAATCACTTGCCAACTATAAACCATATTACCTGAGCATTGTCTCAAACTATTTGATAGCACACTGTTGTTTATATTGTAAAATATCAATACTTTCATTAAATATTTGTTCCTTTACAAACTTGTGTCCTGTCTTATTCTTTGTGGCTCAACTGTTACATATGCCAAGAAACACTTATATGAGATTTGCAAACCTCCTGTTTTGCAGGTTTGGATTCTTCTACTTAGCTGGAAATTCTTGAGATATCACAAGTACTTCCACAACTCACCTTGTGCCTAAACAGAAGAATACAATGTCACACACACAGTGCATAGTAGATACTTAATTAAGTGCTTTAATACATAGCTCTGTAATTGGTCATAGGTTGTGTAATTCTGCAGGGTGGCCCATAAGTTCCTACCCATCCATATGTTATTATGTTATATTCAATAATACTAATGATGAGTTGAAGGCAGCTGTTACTGCGGCATTTGGAAGAGTAACCCCTGATATGTTGAGAAAAATGTCTCACAGAACATGGCATCACATAATATTATGCATCGAGAATGAGGGACAGCACACAGATACACTGGATACATAAGATATATGAATGGGTAGGGACTTACGGGCCACCCTGTATAACAAAGGACTTACAAAAATCATGTACGCAAGAGAGAAATACATACATGTTTGAAGTTTGAGATCTTTTATATTAATTTTAATAATGACTAAATAAATTACTTGTACTTATAATCAAGTACAAAGGTGGAAATTAGGTTTGTTATGAACAAAAACTGAGGAAAAAATTACTTTAATACCAAACTTTAAAATAACACAGAAAAAATGTTAACAACTCTCACTTCTACATGACAGCAAATGTTATAATTTTAATTTTAACGTTTAGATATTTTCCACATTATAATTACAGCCTTCAGAAATGAACATTTTTATACCACAAATGTCATAAGAATGTCGAGAAATTACACATAGAATTTTTCTCACAACTCATGCAAACATTTACAACACTGCATCATTACAGAAATACTGTAACTTTCCATAACATATCTGTTAGAATAATAAAGACCTTTATGCACAGAGCTCTGACTTACACAGAAAACAAATCATTAGGAAATCAAAGACTCTTCCACCTTGGAAGCACATATCTTCAAGATACATTACCTGTTAGAATTTCTTCCTAATACTGTAGAACTTAAGGCTAGTTAAATTTACTTAGCAAGTAAAAACCACCTCATGAAAATTTGCAACACTGACTTTCACTTCCATCTTTAGATTCATTAACTGATGAAGAGACTTCTCTAGAAATACCATTGTAATGTGATCTGCTGATCAATGCTTCATGGGTAAGCTGTGCTGCAATTTCCATGAACAGTTTTCTTGCATTGTCTGCCTCTTTGGCTGAGGTTTGAATGAAATACATCTCATTAGCCCTTGCAAAGTATTCTCCTATATGACTAGGTATTTCTCTGTCATCTCTATCAACTTTACTTCATATAAATCTTGTCAGGTGATATTAAACACTACACCAAAAGTAATACCTTAAGTGCTTTAATACATAGCTCTGTAATTGGTCATAGGTTGTGTAATTCTGCAGGGTGGCCCATAAGTTCCTACCCATCCATATGTTATTATGTTATATTCAATAATACTAATGATGAGTTGAAGGCAGCTGTTACTGCGGCATTTGGAAGAGTAACCAATGCTATGTTGAGAAAAATGTCTCACAGAACATGGCATCACATAATATTATGCATCGAGAATGAGGGACAGCACACAGATACACTGGATACATAAGATATATGAATGGGTAGGGACTTACGGGCCACACTGTATAACAAAGGACTTACAAAAATCATGTACGCAAGAGAGAAATACATACATGTTTGAAGTTTGAGATCTTTTATATTAATTTTAATAATGACTAAATAAATTACTTGCACTTATAATCAAGTACAAAGGTGGAAAATAGGTTTGTTATGAACAAAAACTGAGGAAAAAATTAATTACTTCAATACCAAACTTTAAAATAACACAGAAGAAAATGTTAACAACTCTCACTTCTACATGACAGCAAATGTTATAATTTTAATTTTAACGTTCAGATATTTTCCACATTATAATTACAGCCTTCAGAAATGAACATTTTTATACTACAAATGTCATAAGAATGTCGAGAAATTACACACAGAATTTTTCTTACAACTCATGCAAACACTTACAACACTGCATCATTACAGAAATACTGTAACTTTCCATAACATATCTGTTAGAATAATAAAAGACCTTTATGCACAGAGCTCTGATTTACACAGAAAACAAATCATTAGGAAATCAAAGACTCTTCCACCTTGGAAGCACATATCTTCAAGATACATTACCTGTTAGAATTTCTTCCTAATACTGTAGAAATTAAGGCTAGTTAAATTTACTTAGCAAGTAAAAAGCACCTCATGAAAATTTGCAACACTGACTTTCACTTCCATCTTTAGATTCATTAACTGATGAAGAGACGTCTCTAGAAATACCATTGTAATGTGATTTGCTGATCAATGCTTCATGGGTAAGCTGTGCTGCAATTTCCTTGAACAGTTTTCTTGCATTGTCTGCCTCTTTGGCTGAGGTTTGAATGAAATACATCTCATTAGCCCTTGCAGAGTCTTCTCCTATATGACTAGGGATTTCTCTGTCATCTCTATCAATTTTACTTCATATAAATCTTGTCAGGTGATATTAAACACTACACCAAAAGTAATACCAAAGATCTATTTTCCAAAGCAATGCATGGTAGAATTATAGTACAAAACAATATTCTGGAACTCATATCTTTTACCTACATACCTTCATAAAACTGAAATTGTAATTATTTAGACTGCAGCTGTTATATGAATATAATATTTTTAAAATCTCAATGGTCAGAGTATTTATTCAGCATCATTAAATAAGACTATAATAATCTGTAACTTGGGTTTTTTATTTATATCCACGTATACAATAACTTCACTCATTAGAAACTATGTAACAAAGATTTGAACATGACATGAATAACACTAACTGAAGAACTCGAAAGCTTATGAAGCATGCTATTTTACTCTAACTGGAATAATGATGTGTGAATTTATTACAGAAAATGTGAATTGTTTGCAGAACCTAATGTTACATACTGAATTGGAAGTATGGTATTGCAGTAAAATTACAGTGAAAATCATTTTAACAATAAAGATACTCAAATGAATTCAATGTACTTATTGTAAGTTTTACTTACTATGTATCTCAGAATGGATGGTATGGGTAGTAACATTTTCACTAATAAAGTGGAGAACAATGTTTCGACCTTCCTAGGTTTTTGTTAACCTGAAGATGACCTAGGAAGGTTGATACATTGTTCTCTGCTTTATTAGTACAAGTGTTAATACCCATACCAGCCATTCTGAGATACATTTTTATTTCTAGTGGGTTTCTCGTCATCAAGAATTTTACTTGTTATGTTTACTTCACAAGATATATGCACTCTCAAGATTAAAACAATGTTGATTGACTTGAAAGCTCACTTTATTTATTATATCATTATCATTGTATAGCATTAGTAAATTACCTTACCTACTAACACTTTTTAAAACTCTTGGGTTTGCATATAGCTCAATCTCCCTCAACCAATCTGGCAAACAGTCAAATGTTGGTTGTGTGGTGATGTCATATACCAAAATCAAGGCATGAGCACTGCGATAATAGCTCTGAGTAATTGAACGATATCTCTGTTGTCCTGCAGTGTCCCATATCTGAAGCTAAAAATAAATCTCTGTTAGTGCAGTTAATTAGATGAAGTAGATTATGCTGAAATAGCTGGTAACTTACACCATGCAGTCTTACAGCATTTTGTCAAAAAAAAGTGGAAAAAAATTAACTAACAGAGAAAAACTCCCATGATTGTTTGTTCATTACATCATTTTGACTTCAACAATATATTTACATGTCTGGGTCTTTACTGATATGTTGGTTATTAAGATGATTCCAGAGATGCAAGGGTTACTTTATTAAAAAATAGGCTAATATCTCTTGACTCATTTTTATTTGGAAAAACAATGGTTGGTTGGAGGAAATCATATCAAAATTTAGGAGACTGTTCATTAATTGTGCTATATTCTGAAGATAATATGATGAAAGGACGTAAGCTTAAGATTTGTAAAAACAACTAGGATAGGCTTCAGTTAAGAAATTTTTATTATCCTAACATAATTACTGACTTACAGAATAAGTTTCTCTTGACAATAGTGGAGTTTAAGAGGTGAATCAATGATTTTCTGAAAAGTAAAGAATAGGTTCAAGTTTTTACTTTCTCGAGAATGGATGTGCAAGGAGAACTTTGAAGGGCAAAACTGTTCTTTCGTATTCATAAGTTGTGTTAAAATCTTAGGTACAATACAGTAACCAAAATGAACAATATACCACAGTTACTTATACTTTTGATAGGTTACTTTCTTTTCTTAAAACCTTGTAGATACAATACAAAAATGTAAACTATTTTAAAAACAATTATAGAAAATGAGATCTGATTTCATTAATTAATTTTCTGCACCTTCCTGAAAAGTAAGAAATTTCACAAATGCTTCTTAGTTTTTACTGCATGAGCTGATCAATGTAATCCTGTACATCCAGACATCAATTTGAATGACATTCAATAACTATCAGGAATATGTTATTACTCACTGTCATGTATACATACATTATTACCTAAAAACTACTGCATTACTTCTCTGCTCTTATGATGTTGTTGGACTGGATTATTAGAAGGTGATCTTCACACAGTAATACAGAGCAGTCATTTTTTGTATCTTGTGTCTGACTGGCTAAATTTAGAGAAGTATTATTTTTAGTTCTCTGACTGGACATGTGTGTGGTTGAATCTTTATAGTTGAGTAACTTATGTCCTGGTCATCTTTGTGCCACAAATTGATAAAAAAAAAGTCAGATAAACAGTAATAATTCACATTCAACTGTTCAGATAAACATATCATCCTAACATGGACCAACAGGCCACAAACAAAAACTGATGGGACACCACTTCAAGCCAGATTTTATCTCCTTTAAGTCAAAAGTTGAGCTTGCAAAACCCCAAAAAAGGTTTCAACAATTCTTACACTCTCTATAACTAGCTGAGAACATACATAATATGAAGAATTTGATATCTTTACTCCCAAGTTGACAGTCATAAACTAACTCCAAACGAAGAAAATGCTGGCTGGCATTAGAACCATCATCTAGCACATAACATTATTCAACAACTATTATTATAAAGTCTAAATTTAGAAAATGACTTATAACACATTACCAGATCTAATATTCAACATTTTTTCTCATAAATCTTAAATTATAGGGCAAATTAATACATGTTAGTTTATATGACACCATTAAAGACACTATGCAATGGTGCACAGTAACTTCGTTATCGAGTTTACAAAAGGTTTTAACCCAGATTAGCACAGTAATTCTTCTGTAGTCATTAATTAATATTTGATGATGATTACATTCCAGCAGATGTAATTACATGAGTATTTCACTTAACCTTCTTCAACCTCTACAGTCTTAATTAAAAAATCAACTCAGATTGTTGCTCCTTGACATGAAGGAAACAGACCCTGAAACAACAGCTAAGCTTGAAATACATCCTGACATGGTAATAGTTAAAAGTGACTTAAACATACAGAGTCAAATGTATTTTCATAATGAACTGTCAGATTCTTAGGTTTGTGAAATACTGTTTCTCCATATTTTATTACACTGAAGGAGCTCAGTTATTATAGATACCAAAATATACTGCTTTCACAAAAGTATTTAACAAATGTATAGATATTCTTAGGATTTTAAACTTGTGAGATAAAACTTAAACTTCATTATTTTAGTGTTTCTAATACTGTATTGGTGCTTTGATTGCTGTCCTCTTTAAGAATTCTCAATACCTTAAATTTTCAGAATAGTTCAAAACTGTGAACCAAAGAGTAAGCTCTGTAATCAGATAAGAAGCAGAATCGTGTGTATATCCTGTGGCATTATGTAGCCTTAATGTCTATGTACCCTATCAAACAGAAGTCTGAAATAATTAAAATTAATGTACACATCATCAGGAAATGCATTATACCAGTTTATAACACTTAACCAACAACAACAAAACTAATTTGTTAAAGATCATGTCTGCACTGAGTTTGAAAAGTTGAAACCTATTATCTCTAACATTCAAATTCAAATTTTCCATTGTAACACTTAAACTGACCACTAACACAATCCAAAACCCCAATAATGTTTAATACTTTGAACCAAGTTAACTGTAGCTCGTCCATAACCAGGAGAAAACCTTGAAGTACTTTCTCACGTTATGTTACTTAAACCTGATATAATTTCATTAGTTTGTTTCTTTTCATTATTTAGCAAGCAGACCAAAACTGCATGCACAGTATACAAAAATGTTCCCACTATAATTTTGTATAAAGCTATAACAACTTCCTCATTATTATATAAATAAATTTGTAAGTTGAACCACAACTGTTATTTGCTTTCACTCCCTCTTGGAAGAAAGGTTTAGAGTTTTGTTAATAATTATCTATAATCCCCTACTTATTTATTTTTTTTCCACAGCACCAATATTCCTTTCACACAAGAAATCCTTGTCAAACTTCCATGCACCACAGGCTCAATATTACACTTATCAGAAAAAATGTTTTTTTTCAAACTTTGGCTTCCTTAGTAAGAATAACAAGCCATTCTGAATAAAAGAAGCATTTTCAATAAAATCAAGTATTCCTATGAAGAATAAAAATCTTAACATTCAATAAGTAAAATAAATTGTTAACAATAACAGATTTCTGAAATAGTTAACATTTTCTTCAGTTGTAAATGTGTTTCGAATAGACTACTTCCTCACAGAACAGAGTTAAACTTTTCTCACCACCCTCTATATTCCGACACTCAGTTACACAACCCCTTTTAAACAAGTTCAGCTTCCGGTCAGTTACCTCTTTCTTTGTGAACCTGACGATGACCGAAGAAGGTCAAAACATTGTTTGCTCTTTTATGTAAAATATTTTCTCAACCCAAACAAGCAGTTTTTGCATATATATTTCTCTACAAGTGGGTTTTCTCGACATCACTGAGAGTTAAACTTCATACCACCCCCAAATAAATTTTGCAGGTGTAAGGCCCTTGAACAATACACTCACCCTTAAGTGTAATAATATTATTCTATTATACTATTCTATAATGCAGGGGTTTCCAACCGGTGGGTCGCGAAGCCTTGGCAGGGGAGTAGCCTTGTTAGAAGTAGCTTGGGATAACATTAATTTTATTTCATCAATTACATTTTCATGTCGAAAGTGCCAAAAGGTTGGGAACCCCTGCTATAATGTAATCAACATCAGACTCTACCCTCCACCAACAGAAGGGTCATGCATCCTCCAAATACAGCATTCACTTTGAGCACTTTGTGTTTACCAAAAGCTCATTCTTGATGACCCACAAGAGAGACACACACACACAGTGAAAGCATTGAAAAATGGAAAATGGAGAAGATACTAGCATTCATAAAGAACTAAAAAAAGCTCCCTTTTGAAACTGTTGTGACAGAAAGAGAGAACTTACAGAATGCTTCATCACCCGCTACAAGAGTGAAGAACTAGTAGGAACATCACTTGATGAGAAACTACACCCATCTCAGGTAGGGGTCATTTTTTATCCAATACAAGTGATAATGCAGAAAGGAACTGTTTTAAAAGACCTACATGGTGATAAAGTATCATACAGATGGGCAGAATGTAAAGTCTGCTCAACCAATCTGTATATCTTAGGGTGTGGGCAGACTATAACATTTGCAGCATAGCTTGAGTAACAAGTCAAATCATACAGTATGTAAGAAATATGTGATATACGTACCATAATAAGCATATGTAAGGATAAATTATCCTTGGTCTGCATCCAGAGGAGAATGTAAGACCCATTTGGCTGGTCACAACCACTTAGAATGGGTTGGCTTTTAGTGTAGGAGTGATCTATACTATATTTCCTTTGGTCAGATGTAAGAGTGCATTCACTCTTATACAAGTAGGATTACACATACCTGAAGCAGAACTGTTCACATTAACTTTCTCTTCAGTTTGATACTAGGGTAGAAAGGATTCTTATATTCCACCAGAAGAAAATGGAAGAATTTGAATAAGGGAGAACAATGGATAGATGCATGGATCAAACAGGAATTATCTATTCTGAAACCTCTTTTCTTCACTACTTGACTCAATAAAATCCAAATAAATATCTCTTTGTCTCCCATAATCACTGTATCAGTATCCTTATTGGTAGAAACCCTGAACTTGTTATATACGTTTTAACTGCTGCCATCTGTCTGAAAAAATAACCTTTTAAAAACTTTCTAACCTTGAAACTCAATGTAATGAATAAACTACAAGTTCATTCATTACATAAAGAGCCACCACAATCCCTCTTCTGAAACATCTATCACTACTAAACAACTCATAAATTAGAATTTCAAAATAAATCCTGTTATGAATATTCCCCAAATTTAATCAAGTTTCAATAATTCACATTCTACCATAGCTTTCCATTTCAACATGAGATCTGATCTCATCTAGATTGTTTTTTGGTACTTTTAGCATCAAAATAATGACAAGTCTTTAAAACTATTATTTAGCTTATGCTCTAAGTATTTTTCCTATTTTCTTATTGTCATAGCTCTGTTAATAATTTCTTTAATTTCTTGAGATTGGTTTATGAACTGTTTTTAACAAAGTTTAGAGATTTACTTGATCAAGCAAAGCCATCTTTTAGCATATTTCACTAGTACCCAGAAAAACTATCTCACAGGTCCATCCAAGCCACCTGTTGCTCTAAGCATTTCCTTGACAATATTTTTGCTTAAGTTTTGAATTCTGCAAAGAAACTAATTCCTGCATCTAACCTAAGAATACACTCCTAAAAGAATTGCAAATTATTTTTTTTAGACCTCTGAAGAAGTTATTTATACTTTTTAAACAGCTCTTTTGATTGACAGGTTCCAATATTATTAAATTCAACATGCAACTACAGAACAAAAATGTTTTTTTTTGGATGTGGAACTCAATTGTTAACATGTTCTATAATATCCTTTACTTTAGCATCTGGCAAGCAAGTTCTATTCCAAACTATAAACAAGTTTGTCAGTATATTTAATGAGTCTTCCAATATACACTCCTTTTGATTATCTTCTTACTTACTGTAAACAACCAAAGGTTCAACTCTAAGTCTTTACAAAATATGTCCATTGTCTAAAATAAGTGAAAAGTAAAATGCCTTTTTTATGGGACTTGAATGCAATCTGAGCTCCATTGTATTGTGCTTGGCACTCTACAACTGAGTATACAGTGTCCCAAGCACTGTTATTATTACAGAAGATTCTGAAAGAACATTTTTTTGAATGTTTTAATGCTCTACTACTATACCTTCATGCGAAGTAGCTACAATGGAAGTTTTTTGCCCTGACAGCTACATGAACACACACCTTTCACATTCATTCATTCCTATCATGCTGGGAACTTGGCTGACAGGTACTTGCAGTGATATTTCTTCAAGATAGGTAATTATTAGGACATATGAAAATTCATAGCTTTTGTTTTCTATTCTACTTAAATTGTTTAATATATGAGAATGAATAAATGATGAGATAACAACACCAACCTTGAATACATGTTTTTTTAGTCCCAAATGAATATATATAGTGTAAACCCTATTGATATTTTCATACCCTTTCTTTAAATTGTTTCTTATTCTCAACATTTATTATTATTCCTTATTTGGAAGTGTAGCACTATCTTTTGTTTAGTATAACTTTGTATGGGGTCTTTTAATTGGAAAACAGTTGAATATGGTGAGTTATCTGATTATCCATCATTAATATAATTGATGTACAAATGAAAAAAAAAAGAACTATGACCAGGATACCTGGACCTTTTAAAAACTGTGATAATTTAAAATATCTTCCCATTGTATTATAAATTATACAGGATTTTGTAGTAGTGAGCAAGAATAGTGTATTTCATCAGGTGAATTACTGTGCATCTTTACATGCTTAGCTAATAAACAGATGAGAAACCAGTCTTGTCACGTCTCAGTATAGTTTTGGCCATCAAATATATTAGGCAAGTATTTACATAAAACAATGTTATTTCACGTCTCAAGAAAAAAAGCTTTAAAACTATTTGAACTTTACCTGAGTGAAACATCTTACAAGGCAGGTTTTTCCAACACCAGCATTTCAAATTAAAACAACCTTGAAAAGAGATTTGTAGTCTTCCATACTAAAAGAAAATTGTAAAGTCATGTAATAAAAGTTACCAATGTGAAACTTCACAGTCCACTTTAACTTATTTATTTATTATGGATTGAATGAAATAAACTTTACAAGTGATTTCTAAGAAGATTTAATTTTTATGTATTACAGAGCTAACTTAAATAAATTATTATTCATTGTAACTTTGATATTTAACAGGTACATTGTAAAATGAAACTAATAAACAATTTTATTAATTTTACTAAATAATATTAACTGCAAATTATTTGACTCTAAAATTTTCAATAATATTTCATTAAAAATATTAATAGAATCTTATGATATTTAATTTTAAAATTATTGTAATTAAATATAGAAGTCTTTAAAATGTTTGGTGTTCTAAAGCAATTAGTATATGTATGGCAGACTTTTGTTACAAATATTGCATTTTAAGGTACTTTAGAATTCACTCTTAATACATCAACTTCTCAACAATCTTTCTCGATTAAACTACAATAAAGTTGTGTACTATGTTATGTTTAAATTCGTTTCCATTTCTGAGACTAAACTTCTCAACCTTTCAAGAATTCTTTAATCTATGCAAAGAATAATTTAAAATTTTCTACTAGCATTCTTTAATAAAAAGTTGTATATTAGAACTTTTACAAGTTAAAACATGCTCAAAATTTAAAAATGCCAGACCCAGACTTTCACATGTGACATAACTGAACTTAAAACTTAAACACAAGAAGTTAGGGAAAACCAAATCAGAAAGTACAAACATAACTTAATAAATTATTATTATATTAAATTAATACTAAAGACAACCCTTTTTGAATCTATTGTTTAATCCAAGTTCAAGATATTTATAAGCTCTAACCAAGTTTTAAGCAATATTCAATCTAAAATTTCATATTTTCAAGTATCTGTCCTATAAGTGTTCAGTTCCATTTTCAACAGACAAAGAGTTTACAATTCAATAGGGAATGATTATTGGCTATTGAACAAACAAGTGATCAGTTTACTTACATAAAGTATAGATTTACTTACCTATTAACCATAAACTAATTACCAACATAAATTCCTCAACACCAACGGCTGAAAAAAAGTTTGTCTTTCTCTGAGAATAATGTTACAATAAATTTTAAAGAGCCACAAGCCAACTTAACTAAAAGACAGAGAAAAAAGTACACACAATATAAACATAATAATTAAATACAAACAAAAGTGTACCACCTCATACCACATTTAATTAGCTTAGAGAAATTCAAAACTACAGTGTTGTAAGCCATATTTCCTTCAATATAATAACTAGGTAATTTTTTCAGGCATGTATTATGTAAAATAGACCAAGTCAAGTACATTCTTTGCATAATTAACTTCCAACTGTTTTGGATTCTTACTGTTTTCATAATATTCAAACTTTTCTTCACAATTATTATTTTTTATTTTGTTTTCCTCGTTATAGAAATGTATATCGAGTTGCTGGATGATGCTGGTGATGGTATTAAATGCGATTCCTCCAAGTTCACAGAACTAGTACAAATGTAGAAGTCTGGATCTTTAGGATAGTTTTGATCTACTTCCACTGACTATATTTTTTTAAAGTTCTGGATGAAGAGATTTAACACTAGAGACTGAAATATGAGAGGAAAAATTTCAGGTATTAGAAACATATAGTTTTTCTTATTCTCAGGCAGTATCATTTTTTTCCTCAAATTATTAATAAAAAACAATCCTTTGAGTTGGTTCCTGCCAAAAGTTTGAATACACTTTTGAAAATACAATGATGAAAATATCTGAGACATAGTTGTTTTTATTTATGCTATAGTTTAATGTAAGAATGAAGTCAGTTATTGCATTTAGTTTAATGTTCATGTACTGAATTTTAAAGAGTGTGGTACACAAGTTGAATGAAATTTTGTTTGTTTTTTCAGTCAGGTTTAAAAGTAAACCAACCTGTATATAATAATTTGGTAACATGTTCCCTTACATAAATTATTATATAAAATTTTCTCTAAATGAAATTAACATAACATTTAAAAACAAGAAAAGGCCTGTTAGAGCCCCATTGATTAAACTTTAAAAAATGAAAAGAAACAAAACATGAAATTAAGTGATTACCTTTTAAATATCTATTAAGCTGTCCCTTAAACTTCTTAAATTTACTGTATACACCACACTAGAAAACAATCCATTATTAGCTGTCTCAGCTTAAGATGATACTTACCTTACCAAAATCTACACTCATGTCTACTAGTTTTATCATTTTCACTATTAAATATGATGCATAAGCACTATAAATTTCCTTAACAACCTTGAACTTCTCAATGAAATTCCTTTTAGTTTTTCAAAAGAAAACAATTTTAGAGAATTTTACCTGTCTTCTTAAGACAACCTATCCATCCCTGGAATCATTCTAGTAGTCCTCCTTTGAACCTTTACCAAGTACACAGTATCTTTCTTAAGGTAAGGAGTCCCACACTGAGTAGAATACTCCAAATGACACCTAAACAGTGACCTATAGAATAAAATTATAACCTCTTAAGTCTTGTATTCAGAACCAGAAAATATCTCAGAAAGTGTTAAGACCTACTCTTCTCTTATACAAAGTAAAATTTAGTATTTTGAGAAAACATACTTTCATCAACAATGGTTCTGGGAGCCCACCTAATGATGCTCTGTTTCAATTCATAGAGTTCCATTCAAAGGAAACAGAAAAATTATCATTCTTAGGATGCTATGAATAGGGTCAGCACAGTACATAAACCCCTCCCTACGAGTTAACAACTTGCTAGTTTTATAATCTCACCATAATATGAAATATTTTAAAGCATGGCTTCACTTTCTTCACATTATAATTTACTAAATTCTTTTACTTATGTTACATTAGTCAGACTGCACTGCATATGTGTGTGTGAGGTTATGTATGCCACTGATAACTGAGGTTAATATTAAAAACAAAATACAATCAAGCTTTATTTTATTCAGTTATTATTTTAATGCATCAAATTCTCACTGAATGGCATTTTTACTTAGCTATTACTTTTAACCACAATATGTAAATTTAGGTTACTTTAATTATGTATTGATTAATCATTGCATGTTAATGTAATCTTATGAATACTTTCTTATCTCCAACTAGTAGAATGTTATGGAATGTAGTTGAAATGAACTTAAAGAAGTAAATTCAATGTAATGGATAAAAAGAAAAATAATTTAATGTTCCTTACATTATTATGTTAAACTTAAGCTTACATAGATCAGATTCAAAAATACATATTATTCAAAATTTATACAAATGGCAAACAATTTTAAAGAGTACAAGTGTACCAGACTGAGAGATTATATGAAGAACTTGTATGTATCAGAAGTACACATACCAGTTTTCAATTAGATAGGTAACGTTTTAACAAGGGAACATTTGGTTCGTCAAGGCTGTCTTTACACACCCACCCTAAATTTATGTAAACATTTAAACCAGCTCTTCACTTTTCATTGATTCTTACCTTACACTCTTGTACAGTGTTTGCCTCTACTACTTTTGACAGAAACTTATAAGTCAGACACTCTCAGGCCTGATGAGAGAGGGGGTTACGGATAAAGAATAATGTATTCTCACTTTCATAACATACATAAGGAAAAATCTCAATACTGTGTGAAATTGCATTGCCTCAAAAAATACCTTTTTATTAAAAAAATGTATGTTCTCAACATATTTGGCTTCCACTCACCAGAAAATTCTTCACATGCCCATGAATGTTCCATAAATTTATGAAGACTTCAAAAAGGGGCCTGGGACATAATTGTCCCTGGTGCACATTCTGCCTCTCAACACCCTTGCACATTCTTAGGAAATAAAACTGCCTTAACTGAAGCCTAGCCTGTCTTTTACAAATATACTGATACACAGATATATTGCAAAATTTAATAAGGTTATTTTTCATCTTGATTTCTTTATTTTTTTTTGTCTGTTAAGTACAAAAGTTACAAAATGTGATATTTACACTGTGTACATGACAAGTACTGAAACTCAGATCTTACTGCTGAGCTACCAATAGCTAGAGAGGGACCCTGATTTTCATAAGAAAAAATACGTCACGACATTTTAACTTATTCTCATAAGACAACCATTCTAGTAGCCCTTCTCTGAACACTCTTCAATAAGTAAATATTTTTTTTAGATGAGAGACCAAAACTGTTCACAGTATTTCAAAACAGCAATGTAAAATAAATTACATATGTAAGCTGCAATGTGTACATGCTTGTGTTATGACTATGGTGAGTATAAGTGCTAGTGAGCACGTTTTGTGAATCATGAAGAAATGCTTGAAAACAATTGATACTTTCAATAAATTATGGTAAAATTAGCACAAAATTAAATACCGTATTTTCCGCCTAATAAGCCGAATTTCTGGCCCTAACTTTTGGACCTGATTTTTGGGGGTCGGCTTATTGGCCGATCACTCCTTTCGGAAATTTCTTCTTCTTAGGAAATGTTTTTCTTTTGAAAATTACCATAGGCGGTAATTTTGTCCCATCAGCAAAGCACGTTAAGACTACAGTGAAACGTTGTTTCTGGAATTTCATTGGTTACCTAATTACAGTGAGTGGAGCCAATAACAAATGACATATTGATTCCATCTCTGTCTCAATACGACACGTTCTGCTTTACTACAGAACGCCAATGATCACACACAACATGCATGCTGACGCTGAAACGAGACATCATTTTGAAGAAACTTGTCACTTCTTAAAAATGGCTTCGGCTTATTGGGCGGTAATAAGCAAAAACCCTCATTTTCATAGCTGAAAATTGGCCTCGGCTTATTCGGCGATTCGGCTTATTAACCGGAAAATACGATATCAGAGCAACTATTTTTCAAAATTTTCTTAGGGTATATGCCCTCAAACCCCCCAATACTGATATACTATTCTGAATTGCCTGATCAATTCAAAAATGCTTCATCCATCCATCTACTAGAACCAGAATAATTTCATGAATAGATGGGCTGTCATAAGAGGATAAAATTCCTTGTAACTTGTTCCCTTTCAACAACAACAACAAAAAGACAGAGTGAAATAAGGGTTCATTTGATTAAAGCATTCAAAATTATTAAAGAATTACTGTGTAATGTGATGTATATATCAAATTATTTTCATGCTGAAATCTGAGGACAATGGGATAATATTTAAGAGGTCATAAATTTTAAATTTAGAAAGGTCAGACAAATTTAAGTTGAGGCACGTTTATTTCTGCAGCGTATCATCAATGAGGTTCAAATTTCTGTGCTCAGCAGCTTAACAAACCAAAGTTGAATAATTTTGGAATCAGGACCAGATTCAGAGTTTAGTTTTACATTTAATGAAGGAAATGGGGAATTATGAGATTATGATTTGATGTTTCATAATTAACAATTTTTTTTAGTCTATCCAGATGTAGGCTTAATCAGTAACTGACCATTTACCAACCAGTAAGTTACAAATATAAACATTTTTATTATTTTAATCTACAAAATTGATAGGTATTTATAAGAATTTGTATGAAAACAAGTTAATGAATATAGTTTAAAGTCTGAAAGCTAACCATTAATATCTAAAGGCAGTTCCATACAAGAAGATTAAAAATTCCAAAGAAAAAGAGACCAAGTTTCGGGAGGAGAACTGAAGTGCCTATTTAGTAACACTAGCCCCCCGCTAGTACAGCTGTATGTCTCTGGATTTACAACGCTAAAATCAGGGGTTCGATTCCCCTCGGTGGGCTGAGCAGATAGCCCGATGTGGCTTTACTATAAGAAAAACACACATAATAACACTAATCTAAATTCTGAGATCACTGTTGGGCATTAAAAGAAGTGTTCTTGTTAAGACTTAATACATCCATTTGTTTAATTACACTACGTAATAATTACAGAAGGTACTAATAATTTATAATATTAAAAAAATTGCAGCTTGAGTATAGCTTCCCATTTCAATAGCATTAATATCAATACTGCTTAAACAAACCACTGTTGCTACTGTAATATTCGACTATGAGTATCAGAGCTTTCCATCCTGATCCTGATGAATAAAAATATGGTTGTGTATTTTTTATTAAATTGTTATTTTGAACATTAACGTTTCTCTAATAATCTAATATTACGAAAGATGTATGGCTCTGGTGCTTAAAGGTAGCACTAATAATAATACTAGGTGAGTTACAGCAGTACAACTATTAGTATTAGTAATACTAAAAGCACATCAGCAAATATAATGCAACCTGTAGAACACTATAACTTATTGGAAATACAGAATAATAAGACGCGTGAATCGAACTATGTTACTTCACGGTTTACGAGCGTTACAGTAATAACAGCGTCATTACCTATCATCAGTTGTTACTGGCTTCGCTTTGTTTTTACTCTGTTCTACTGATGAACAGCATTGTCAGTATTTGTTTGTAATTACGCACAAAGTTACACAATGGGCTAACTGTGCTGTGCCCAACACGGGTATCACACCCGGTTTCTAGCACATGCAGCTGTGGCACCGAGTAGCCATTGACAATGTCAGTAGTCGCTTGACTTTTTTTTTAAACACATTTAACGTATCGGTGCTATCAGTATCAAAATGCTTGTAATTGATAAATTACCTATTTTACAAATAATAAAAATACTCTGTTAGTTTAAATTATAATTGATATGTTTTAATTACCAGAAATTTCTAAATATTCAGAAAGTTATTTGAGATATAAAATATATAGTGATCTCACATTCATTAGAAATTAACTGTTGAAAAAAACCCAAAACGCTTTATGTGCAGCAAAATCATTTGCGCATTGTGCTCTGTCCCTCTAGCAGTAAGAAAGTAAATTACGTTTTATTATTATTTTCGTTAAAAGAAAAGCTGTTGAAACGTTTACGGCACCGATCTCATTAGATTGTTGTTGCCATTGTTTAAGCAAAAACTACACGATGGCTATCTGTGTTCTATCCGTTACTGAATATTAAATGCCGAATTTTAGCATTGTAAGTCAATAGACTCATTAAGACTCCTCATTAGATGCACAAAAATATTTGTCCAACTTTAAAATATAATATGTACATAATTAAAATATTTTCTTTAACAACTCGTTAAAGTGATATCTTTATTTGTATTTCGAACATAAAGTTTATCCATTGTTAGGGAATAAAATGCTTACAAAATATAACACACAATGTAAAGCTTAGTTTTGAACTCTGTGATGCTTTTAAATATTGAATACGTTGGTGTTTGTAGCTAAGCATAAAGCTTTTCAATGAGCAATCTGTACATGCACACCACAAGTATCGAAACTCGGATGCTAAAATTGTAAGTCTGCACAACACACACCTTTGTTTCACTGGGGGGCATTAAATAAGTAACTGCGAACAATTCGAGTAATTTACCTTGCCTTTCATTATTTTGCATTATTTTGTAAATTATAAAACACTATTAAACAAATTCTTATCAACTGATTACTCTATTAAATGTTTAACATGTACTAATTTTTAGAAGGTTTTAGATTAACTATTTTTTACAAATGATACAGGGTAGGCTTGTTTGTTTGTTTTAAATTTCGCACAAAGCTACTCGAGGGCTATCTGCGCTAGCCGTCCCTAATTTAGCAGTGTAAGACTAGAGGGAAGGCAGCTAGTCATCACCACCCACCGCCAACTCTTGGGCTACTCTTTTACCAACGAATAGTGGAATTGACCGTCACATTATAACGCCCCAACGGCTGAAAGGGCGAGCATGTTTGGCGAGACGGGGATGCGAACCCGCGACCCTCAGATTACGAGTTGCATGCCTTAACACGCTTAGCCATGCCGTGCCATTTAAAAATGTTATCATTACCCGGTAGATTTTTTTTGAACGACATCTGGTTCAGAAAACTCTTAAATTCATTTCGTTTTACATGTCTTTTCCTTTATTATTTTCTGGAGGTAATACTTATTCTGCTCTAACATTGCAAGTTGTTCAAGAATGTAGACTAAAACAATGATCTTTACTGCTAGCCTAGATGAAATTTTGAGATTATTGGCTCCTCTATGTCAATTCAGAATAACAAATCACGTGGTAACGTTAACCGTTATGGATAAGTCTGACGTTTTCGGTTTAGATAAAATTAAACGGCACTACACAAAATCTGAAATGGACTGGGTGACGGAAAGATATCTCGAAGGAAGAAAGTCAGTTATTCACAGTGGTAGAGGAGCAAATAGAAGAGTGTGAAAACTCTCTTGTTTGGTACTTGGTGGTGTGGTAAGAATTTAACTTACAAAGAGAAGTGGATAAATGCTATATTTTTCATATTAGATGTAGATAAGCATTTACACTACCGAGTCCAGTGAAAGACGACTGTCCAGTGTTTAATAGAGCTAAATACATTGGAAATTTGTATTTTTAATAATAATGTTTCATCATGCATCATACATCTTATCCAGTTTGTTTAATTCTCAGCTTTGACTCTGTGGCCCGGCATGGCCGAGCGCGTAAGGCGTGCGACTCGTAATCCGAGGGTCGCGGGTTCGCGCCCGCGTCGCGCTAAACATGCTCGCCCTCCCAGCCGTGGGGGTGTATAATGTGACGGTCAATCCCACTATTCGTTGGTAAAAGAGTAGCCCAAGAGTTGGCGGTGGGTGGTGATGACTAGCTGCCTTCCCTCTAAATTAGGGACGGCTAGCACAGATAGCCCTCGAGTAGCTTTGTGCGAAATTCCAAAACAAACAAACAAACAAAATTTGACTCTGTGAGTTTGGGTAAATTCAGTATGATGTAAATATTTGCCCTCACACTTTAAGGAAGACACTCGTTGCGAAAGTCAGGTTTTGATGAGCTTGAGTGTAAACACAGAGTAGATATAAGGAGACATTTTGGTGTTGTGACTTAAAAGTGTTATTGTGTATTTTGTGTACTTCAAATCTTGTGTTAACGTGTTTAAAGGATCACTTTTCACAGAATGACATTCTACACAACCAGAATTACTCACAATCAAGAGAGAAAGAAAGAGTTTTCCAATGAAGAGAGAAGGTTGTGTAAGAGGAGCATTGAGCCTAGAAGTCCATTTCTGGAACTAGGACTTTTGTTTATGCTGCAAAGCGTCTTCTGTACCCAGAATGACAGGTTACATATTGCTCCTCAGAACCGATTTCTGCACGAGGGAAGCATGGGTTACTGAAAGCTGTCAAGGTGGAATGATAGCTAGTGATTTTGAGACCATATGGGATAAACTTCACAGATAATTCAAGTCATCACCATCCAGACCAACACAATCATAGCTCTGGCCAAGATCACTTGAGACCAGTTAATAAGAATTGGGCATTCTGCTTGATCTTGAATCTGTCATTTAAATATGTTTCTCCAGCAGATGCAATAGTGGGTGCTAACTGGAAAATACCATGAATCAAGGGGAAATTGTGAATTTCTCTGAGGCAGGAGATATCCTGCAGTGATAATCTTGGATATGAAAAAATCTAAGGTCATGCAAAGCTTCAGGATAAGCTACGAAGAGTAACTCATTATTCTACTGCTCTTGCCTAAAAACCACCTAAAATAAATTACGTCTCAAGGAATTGGAATACCTAATCTTCATCTTTGAATTGTTGTGGCTTCTTTTATAGGAATGATGTCAGAATACTGCAGGGCAGTAACACTAGTTAGGGCTGTTTCGGAAGAAAAACTATACTGCTAAGAGATTCACATATAAATAGAAATATGTCTTTATATCTTTCCAGTTACATGAATCTCATGCTAATTTTTTTTTTATTATTGCAGGTTAACACTTTAAATAGTTTTAGTTTTTAAACTAAATTGTCATTCGAGCCACAGTATTTTAAGGTTAATTATAGAAACGATACTTATACAAATGTATTCTTAAAGAGGACAAGGATGTAATCCGTTAGAAACGTAGTAGCAAGCAGATTTCCAGATAAAATAAAAATCACAACCCCTCTACTGGAGGCCTGGCATGGCCAAGTGTGTTAAGACATTCGACTCGTATTCCGAGGGTCGCAGGTTCAAATCCCGGCCGCACCAAACCTGCTTGCCCATTCAACCGTAGGGGCGTTAAAATGTGACGGTCAATCCCACTATTCGTTGGTAAAAGAGTAGCCCTAGAATTGGCGGTGGGTGGGGATGACTAGCTGCCTTCCCTCTAGTCTTACACTGCTAAATTAGGGACGGCTAGCGCAGATAGCCCTCGAGTAGCTTTGCGTGAAATTCAAACACAAACAAACCCTCTGCTGGTGCAGCAGCACGTTTGAGAAATTATAAGGTTAAAAACTGGCTTTTGATACTTGTTGTGGTCACGGCACAGACAACCATTTTTGTAGCTTTGTGCTTAATTACAGACAAAGAAATTAACTACAGTTGCTCGTGCACTTTCAACAGGTCCTTTTACAAAAAAATATTAGGAAATCCTATAGAAAAAGTGTTCCGAAAAACACATTATATGTCATATTGCAATGTGATATCGCACAAGCTATTTGATCTATAGACCGCATTACTAGTTTAAGGCGTCATGTATCTCACGAATGTAAATTAGTGTTATTCATAATGATGAACTAATATTTTCTGAAATATATAAAAGTGCTTTAATAAAAGTAACTGAATCACTTAATTTTTTATAAGTTGCTTTTTTGGTCCGTTTTTCAATCTTATTTAAGTCATTTACAAATAAAAATCATGTTAAGGATTAAAAATAATATTATCAGGTCATCACTTAAGTAATGTCAGATCTTAGGTTTAGAAAAAGAGAAAGGATTTCAAATATTTTAAAGTTAGTTAATCAATAATGTATGTTTCATTATTATTAATTACTTCTTGCCAACGATTCACAAACTCCTGAATGCCACGTCGATAAAGTTCTTGGGATTTAGAGAAAAAGAATGCAGAGAGGGTAGTTTTGACATTATGTGTTCCAAGCTCTTTTCTATCAAGATAGTTCTGCAAACTTTGAAATATATGATAATCAGATGAGGCTAGGTCTGGATAATAAGGAGGATGTGAAAGTTTTTCCCAGTTTAGCTCTTCAATCTTTACAGATGTGATCCTTGGTGTATGGGGCTGTGAATTATCCTGGTGTAACACAACATGATTGAACAAAGCAGGCCTTTTTTCTTTCAGTGCAACATTCAAGCGCTCTAACTGTTGACCATATAATTCTGATGTAATCGTTACATAGAGTGGCAGCAACTCAAAGTGGATCACACCAACAACATTCCACCAAACGCTTAACCAGACTTTCTTAGGGTGGAGGACCATTTTGGGCTGTTCTTTAGCCAGTTTACCTGCATTGAGCCATTGTCTGCGACACGTAACATTTTTATAAACTATCCAGTTTTCATCTCCAGTCAATAACATATCCAGTAAAGGTGTATTACGTTCACGAGAGTGCAGAGAAGTGCAAATGTTCACTCTTGTTCTAAGGTTGGCTTTTGTCAAATCATGGGGTCCCATTTTCGAAGTTTTGACACCTTTTAAAGCTGCTACAGATGACAATGAACTGTTAAACTGGTTGCATTAAGCTTCTGTGCTAGTTCTTCAACTGCTACAGTACAATCTTCATCACGTGCAGCTAGAAGCAAGCCATCATTAAACTCAACAGAATGACTCGAACGTGGTGCATCACTTAAGCTGTAGTCACCTGTCCTGAACTTCTGAAACCACCTTCGACATTTTCTTTCATTTGAGAGACTCCGCACCATAAACACCTTGAATGTTTCGTACAGTTTCTACTGTACTATCGTCTTTTCTAAGCTCATAAAGCATTATATGCCTGATGTGCTCCTCAGACACATCCGTCTTCATAAGGGTTTATTTGATTAATGATCTCAAAAAGTGGAGTTGGGTTAGTTTTTTTTTTTTGTCTGAGCATGTTTATACGCGTCCTACTATATATTTTAGTCGTTAAAGCCTTCTACTTTCTGTATTAAATTTTCGGACATTACTTACTGGATGACCTCATGTTAATGCTTTGAGTACACCCGATTGGTATTTGTCTGTAGGCTTAGTTTATTTACGTATTTATTGCTATTTGTAAAAAAACTTAAAACGCCTGAAGCACAGGTCATTACAAAATGCTAAACCTTGCACACTTACACTTAGTTTTTTCTCATGTTTATTTTGGAAGATTTTTTTTTCTATAAGAGTAAATCATATTTGGAAATTCTTATTGTAAAAAAATATCAAAAACTACTCGTTATGCATTAAGATATTGTGAAAATGAAAGTGAACTCAAAATGTTATTTTATTGATATTGTAAATTTTAAAGCCATAAGTGTTGTTTCATTGTTTGTTTCTTTTGAATTTCGCACAAAGCTACTCGAGGGCTATCTGTGCTAGCCGTCCCTAATTTAGCAGTGTAAGACTAGAGGGAAGGCAGCTAGTCATCACCACCCACCGCCAACTCTTGGGCTACTCTTTTACCAACGAATAGTAGGATTGACCGTCACATTATAACGCCCCCACGGCTGAAAGAGCGAGCATGTTTGGCGCGATCGGGATGCGAACACGTGAAGTTTCATATTATTAAGATGGTCTGCTCTGTGAATCATGTTCAACGTAGCGCTCTCAGAAGCAGAATTAGTAGAAAGCAACTGTCTTGTTATCGGCTGCTGCTCAAGTATGAATACCGTATATTTGAACGAACCAACGTTAACAATGTAAGTGAGATCATTACCATTGTTGACTTGTTTCTACGAAAGGGGGCCGAATGACGGTTCGAGGAGTCACCTGTTTTAACAGTAGTGTGTCTTCTGTGTGTCAGTCAGTAGACACTAAAATTATGTCACATAAGGGACACCTTAAGTTATAAATTGACTACCATGACGTCAGTAAATCGTACGCCTGCCATGAATCACGAGAAATAATTTTACACTCTGTAGACTAAGGGCCCGGCATGGCCAAGCGCGTTAAGGCGTGCGACTCGTAATCTGAGGGTCGCGGGTTCGCATCCCGGTCGCGCAAAACATGCTCGCCCTTTCAGCCGTGGGGGCGTTATAATATGACGGTCAATCCCACTATTCGTTGGTAAAAGAGTAGCCCAAGAGTTAGCGGTGGGTGGTGAATACTAGCTGCCTTCCCTCTCGTCTTACACTGCTAAATTAGGGACGGCTAGCACAGATAGCCCTCGAGTAGCTTTGTGCGAAATTCAAAAACAAACAAACAAACAAACTGTAGACTAAAACGTAGCGTGACATATGAACTTGAAATGCAACAAATGAAAACATTTGTTGTTCTGAATTTTGGTTTTATTTACTCTTGAAATCGGACATTTTCGAAAACCCTTGAAAGTAGTACATATTTAATAAATACGTTAATAATAAACTGTATTTATATTTTCAGGTTTTAAATCCCCTAGGGACTTCTTCCTACATTACAAAATATATTTATTTTTCAGTTTCGAACTATTTATTAGTGTTAATTCAGGTTAAACAGTTTAAACTCTCACAACTGTTACGTTTATGTATATTAGCCAAGCATGAATAGTTTTTGTTCTTATATGTATATAATGTACACAGAACAAAAGTTATCTGCTAATTATTTAGATGGTTATTTTGTCTAACATCAACTAAATCTGATTTGTACAGAATTATCTCGTAATGATGAGCTGTAGCTGATTAAGCTGAAGAGTTATTAGGCTCGGCATGACCAGGTGGGTTGAGGCGTTCGAATCATAATCCGAGCGTGGCGAGTTTGAGGCCCCGTCGCACCAAACATGTTTGCCCTTTCAGCCGTGGGGGCGTTATAACGTACAATCAATCCCAATATTTGTTGGTAAAAGAGTAGCCCGAGAGTTGGCGATGGATGGTGATGACTAGTTGCTTTTCCTCTAGTTTTATACTGCTAAAATCAGGGACGGCTAGCTCAAATAGCCCTCGTGTAGCTTTGCGCGAAATTCAAAAACAAAACTAACGAAGAATTATTATTATGCACAAGCATAAACTGTGTAAGAAAAATTAGGATTTGACTTCAAGCTATAAATAGGGGCTCAGTTCGGTTATTTGTTGTTAAGCACAAAACTACACAATGGGTTATCTTTTCTGTGTCAACCACGAGTATCAAAAGCGATTTTTAGCGGTATCATCTCTCAGAGAAGGGACTACATTAAATTTACATTCTAAAATATTACTTTACTTTCACCAGATGGTGCTACATGTTAGTAACACCGTTAATCTGAATATTTGACGATTATATAACTGATAAAAACAGATTTAAATTGAAGTGTAACGTTATGATGTGGACGAGATTCCACAAATGTAAGTAATCTTTTGTAAAACGATGGCTTTATAATAGTTTTATAAGTCCACTGAAATAGGACTATTCAGATATTTAAGTCCAAATGAGGCGCGTCGCTTCAAATAAACTAGTTTCAAAGAAAATACACGCTAAAAAATAATTATAGCAAATTAACTGAGGAAAACACTTTGGTATATAGGCGTGAGCTTCATCCAAGTAATTACGTTGTAAAGTTTTAATTCGTGTGTGTGTTATTGCTTATTTTCACTTCTTAATAAGACAACTCTTATTCAAAATCATTAATTCATATATTTATTCAACTTCCACAATTTTATTGTAAACACAATAATAACCAAGATTTCCAATATAAATGTATAGGCTTGATAACAGACTACATTCAACAAAGTTAAACATTACGTATAAATATAAATATTACATAGTTTGCTAAACACTGAAATAGATTTGATGTGTAAATATGTAAATACAATATGACGTTATTTTAAAAATAGACACACACACACACGTGTATAGAAAGAGAAAGAGAAAATTATGTAAGTTTTTGAAAATGTGATTCATTGAAAATTTACAAATGTAATTTCTGTGAATTGGTTTAATTAAAGCTCTTAATTGTGATTCAAAAAGAAAATAACTGGTTTCTTTCCGTTTTGTGCTTATAGTATGTGCCAAAATTTTAAGTTTAACAAAATCAGTTGATGAAATAGTTCCATATAGTAATTCCTGATATAATTTTATATAAATCTTGTATTTCACATAAGGAATAACATCCTATAAAACCTAAAAACAACTATCATATTCCATTATCAATTTCAAGTTTATAGCAAATGTATCGCCAATACCATGGGTAAGAGAAATGTTCTCTTCAAGTTTCATACTTGCACTTGGAATCTGACCTTGCGTGGCGAAGATTCAAGTGATAGAAAATAGGTGGCGTTAGGAAAGTTTGTAATTTGTTTAAGTATTTCAATAGGCCTAAGCACATGGTTGTAACATCTTTTACTAAATTACATTTTTATTCATAAATAACCGTATAATTATATAGAAATTACTATTACATGCATACAAAATATTCAACTGTCTTCATTGTTTGTAACTGACAAAAAAGAAGGAAAATTAATTTGTATAGGGAAAAAAAGTATTTGGTTCTGCGACACTGTTACTAAGAGATTTGCAGTGATGAATCTTTAGCAGCAATTAACTCTCATAATAAATTCTACCTGTAATTTAGCTAACACGCATTAAGTAAATATTACTTGTGAAATCAAACCTTTTTTTATTTTTCGAAATTCGAACGTTTTGCTTATCTTTGAGAAAAAACAACAACGAAATATTGAATCCCTAAATCATTTTGCATCTCTTCTATTAAATAACAACTTAATTCAAGCTAAAGTTATTTTTAAGTGTATTACTAATAAAATCAATACATTAAAACCATGCCATTATTTTATTATCATGACAAATTCGAAGGAGACTACAAAAATACAAACATTCGTTAAACGTTTTTTCCACAATAAAAACATCCAGTGTTTTTATTTTTTTGGCGCATTTATTATTGTTATATTTACATAATTTTTTAAACTAAAAAAATACATTGTTTGTACATGAGAATCAAGAAAATGTACAAACGACTAAATAATTTCAAACAGTCGGTATTAACCAAAACTGGGTACATTCTGTGTAAGTGAAAAATGTTTTTATTTTAATGTGATTATATTTTATTATTAGGGAAACAAACTGTAAAATGTGTTCTTATTTATAAAACCATTTGTATTTTTAACAGTATCATATTGAAACAACATTTCTTTTTAATTATGTGAATAATGACGCACTTTAATCGAAACATTACGCTACTTTTCGTACGCCTTATGAAGGATGATTATGTTATTCGGAGACAAATATAATCTGTTGTTTTTTCAATAAATAAGCCAAACAAGAACAACAAACATAAATACGTATTCGGATATAATTATGGAAATTTTAATTTAAGAACAAAGAGGGCTACGAACACAGATATGTATTTTAGCACTGACCCTATTACATATATCGTAATAACTTGTATTACAAAAAAAGATCGCAATACTTATTCTGTGGTGTAGGACGCAAATTATTTAAGTTAGACATGCCTTTAGCTCAAAACTATATTATAACCTAACTTCTACTAGTCAAGCGCTTGTTAATATTCAATGAAAAGCTCAAAACACTAGCATGAAAAGCAGCGAAAAAAAATATATATACATAAGACGGTTGTTCTCACCTCTTCCTAACTTTGAACAAACTAACCACTGAAAAAATTCCTCACCATGGTCTAATATAAATCAAAGATCTATTTTTCTTTGTATAATTATATACTTTATCTAAACCCAGAAAAAAAAATTCATGTTTTAATAGTATGATTTTGGTAAAGAAAGTTTAATGAAATAACGATTTAAAAATGTAAACAAATCGTTCAGGTCTCTTCTATGGAGCTTTCTAATTCCTCAACATAGGTCGTATAAAAAGTTAAATATTCGGCTTAATTACTCTCAAGCTGAACATTTTGATACTTGTAGGGTTTGAAAATCAGCAAATTCAGATTTGTAAAATATCATAAATCTTAAAGAACTAGATAGACGTGATTAACGTAAAAGAATAATTTTAAATAACTAAAACAAAAGAAAAACGAAAATAAAATGATATAAAAATATATTTTTGTAGGTGGGTTTACGAAATATAAATGTTACATCTTTGCACAAAATTTATATAAAAATACATAAAATGTCTAGTTTTAACTTCTTTTAAGGGCATTTACAATTATTACACTTTTGGTTGTATCACAAACCAGTTACACAACTAATAAGCCCTACCAGAAACATTGAATTAAAGGATTATTAACAAAGCAGAAAAGAAATTAATAGCACTATAATTATTGGCAGTGTTCAATATATCTTCATTAACACACTGTGCTCTAAAGAAAAGGGGTTATCTTTTAATTGCTTGAAGTGAATGGTTGGAACAGCAAACCGGTTTATTTAGACAAAAAAAAACAAACAAAACTTAAGTTATCTTGCTTCAGCTTGCTCATAAATGTCGATGATGCTTAGGCATCAACACATTATCAATACAATGAACAATACCGTCTTTAGTCACAAGGTCCGGCTCAATAATATGTGCATTGTTGACCATCAAATGACCTTTTCGTTTATGAACTTTGACCATTTCATGTTCTGTATGGACATCATAGAAAAGACGTGAGTGGAAGGAGCGAGAAGACATCATGTTGTCTACCACGTGGTTTTGTACAAACTGCAAGTAAAGGAGCAGTAAAGGCTTAGTATATAAGAGAACATACCTCATTCTAACTCTTTAAAAAGTGGTTATTATAAATAAGACCAAGTTGGGCATCGCTGGAAATTCGTCTTCAAATAGTTTCAGAAATTCTATTAACTCATAAGATAAGTATTTTCATCACAATATGAATGTGTAAACCAAATAACCAATCTTTTTATATAATTATCTGACGGATAATGTTTTACCTTCTTCAGAGATTTTTCGTCGTTCATCAGAGACTCCATCTCATGGCTTCCCATTCGTTTGAAAGCCTTGTTTGTCGGAGCAAATATTGTGAAAGAAATCTGTGATGGGTTTCGTCCAGAAAGAAATTCTGGCTCGACTTTTTGAACTCTCCGAATAGCATCAGTAAACATACTTTAAGAAAAAGAAGATGTTATTGCCACCATTTTTGAAATAAACAAGACATTCACTACGACATGTACATTTTATCAAATAAATTATTTTATATCACGTGATGCAAGAGATTTAATTCTGTACGCTCAGAACCTATAAGATTTACAAAATCTGCACAATCTCAGTGTCAAGTTATTTTAATTTGATAAAACAGACTAAAACATAATTAAAAGAGGTGAAGAATATTTTCGAAAATTTAATTACATGTTAATATTCATCATAAAAAATTCAGTTTACAGATTACACTGCCGTCATGTTTTTGTTTAAATTCAAGCGCAAAATTACACAATGGTTTTTGTAAACCGCCCATGCACATAGGTATCAAATCTCAATGTTTAGTGTTATATGCCTACAACTTTATTCCGGAGTCACCAGAGAGAAATATAACATTAAACAGATAACTTCCTTTATGTCGAAGCTTAATTTAAGTCGCAAAAATAATTAGTAAACTCGGGAGATTTATAAATTAATAATAAAAGGTTATCACAGCAAAGTTTATCAAGACAACATTGAAAACGACGTTTGATGTTTGAAATTTTTTTTTATCGATGAAATTGCAGAATAAACTTAAGGAAAATGTTATAAAATATTTTAATAAGAAAAAAGAAACTTTTACAATTTTCTTCTCTCCATGAGCTACCTTATTTGCTTTCAATGTAACTAGTAAAGACAAATTATAATGGGATTCTTCTTGCACAAAACACATGTACATCTTGAAGAAAATTTTAAAGACTGAAATTTTGTAATCCATAATTTTTCGGATTATGAAAATGCTTTAGTTATCAAGTATTTGGAATATAGTTGCGGAGTAAATGTACAGGGAAATTTGAATTTGTTTCAGATAACTTAGGAACGTTTCATATCTGAATGGATAATCGTTCGTTGTGTAAAATATTATATTAATAAAGACGAAAATAAATTTATATATACTATCTGAAAAACATGATCAAACTAAAAATATAATTCGAACTTGTAATTTAAACATTTTTCGCAGAGTTGGCTAAGTTTAAGGGATTCTCAGAGCTGGATGGGTGTAAGGTTAGAACTGAGTTTGGAAGTAAAGGACGGCACTGGGTTTGATTAAAAATTAATGTCTTGCAAAATCTGATCTCATACATAGGTGGCTGTGATTATGGGGTAAAAGTTAATATATTATGATCTTTTTTGTTTTAAATGAAGAGTCTACAGAACATTTGAAATAATTTTAGATGTTTAGCAGTTTTGTTTGTTTTTGAATTTCGTGCAAAGCAACACGAGGGCTGTCTGCGTTAGTCGTCTTTAATTTTGCAGTGTAAGACTAGAGGGAAGACAGCCAGTCATCACCACTCACCATCAACTTTTAGGCTACTTTTTACCAACAAATAGTGGGATTAACTGTACTATTATAACGACCCCATGGCTGAACGGGCAAGCATATTTGGTCTGATGGGGATTCGAACCCGCGACCCTCAGATTACGAGTCGAGTGCTTTAACCACCTGGCCATGCTGGGCCTTAGAAGCTTTGAAAAAACATACAAAGAGGAAAATTAAATAAAAAAGAATAACGAAAACAGAATCATCAATAGTATTTATAGGACTACTCTAAATTAGGCCTAGGTGGCTAGGGGGCGCTCGACTAGTAATCAGAGGGTCGCGGGTTTGAATTCCCGCCACATCAAACTTTCAGTCGTGAGGGCGTTATAATATTACAGTTAATCCCACTATTCGTTGGTGAAAAGTAACTTAAAAAATGGCGATGGGTAGTGATGAATAGCTGCCTTCCTTCCAGTCGTACTGCTAAACTAGGGATGACTAGCGCAGATAACCCTCGTGTAGCTTTGCGCGAACTTTAAAAGAAACAAATACTGTAAATATTTCGCCTGGCGTGGCGTGAATAAACGTACAGGTAAGTAACGAATATACGCTTCTTCTTAGAAGTCAGTATTTTATATCCTCAGTTAAGTAAATTCCCAAACAAATAAAATACAAAGAAACGCACTAATAGTCGAATTGTTATTATAGTTCAACTCATTATTGCACTTGCTCATGTTGTAACTAATTCGAATTTATAAGTACTACGCAACTTTAGTGTTGCTCGTTGATAAATTAAATCCAAATACTTCATACGTTTTACAAAATCAGGAAGGAAACTTAACTTGAGTAACAAATCAAAGTTATTTACCAACATGTTTATTTCTCCGAAAGGGGACCTGTTTTAACCACTCGCATCACTATACAATAGTGTGTTATCTGTCTGTATACTGTTATGACGTCAGTAAAACTCTTGCATGTCACGAATCACTTGAAGAATATTATCCACTCTTTAAGCTACAACATAGCCTGGAATAGGAATTTTAAAAACAAGAAATAAAAATATTTGTTATTTTTAAGTTTCATGTTATTTGTTCTTGAAAAAGAACATTTTTCAGGGACCTTGCAGAAGGAACTATTTCTAGTATATATTGACATTCTTTTCCCCTGTTTCGCAAGCTATTCCCTTCAAATTTTAATACTATGTTTGCTTCCTCTTTAGTTAGTAAAATTTACAATTATTAATACAAAATATTTCGGACTACTGTAACTTGTACGTCAGTACCGATAAAACGTAAATTACTCATGGCCATTTTGTCTTGGAAGGCACAGATTTCGTATCATGGTAGAAACGTCAATAACCTCAACATGTCGGCCACAAATGTAGATAAAAAGCAATTTGCACGCTCTGAACTCATAATAACCGGGAGTAACTGAGACCGGGGTAAACCGTCATCTAAACCAGGGTCGAAAGGTGACTTCGCTAAACATTTACACTTATTACTAGCGTGCTGTTTACCTATAACTACTTTAGTTCCAGTGTGTTAAAGTAATTACGTTCTAGAAAATACGGAACATTTATAATATTTTTCTTCTTTGTCATCAGTAAATTAGTTTTGGTTAATACCATTGTGAAGAAAACGAGCCGTGCCTTGTATAATGGTGGATATGTTAAGTGATGGAAGAATGAATTTGTTTATTATAACACATTATGTTCTAGCACGAATGCTAAGAATGAAACAAGTTTTGTTTTATGGTTATTCCTATAACACGATGCTTAATATGTATATATAAATATACGCTTTTAAACACGGTTTACATTGCTCAACTTTTCAGCTAAATTCATTACTTAAGGTAAGACAAGGTTTAAAATAATCTAGTAAAGCACATTTATTTGTCTGTTGAGTTTTTGAATATGCTGTATATATATATATGTGTGTGTGTGTGTGTGAAACATAATAGTTTTTAAAGCGTGGGAATGTATTCACAGTAAACGAATCATTATACATCTTACGAACTGTTTTTTTGTTCAAATAAAATGTGCAAATTGGTCTACTAATCACAAAAAAAAATTTAAAATTACTTGAGTGGTTTACTTGAAATATTTTTTTACGACGTTCGAGAAAGGTTTGTTTGCTGTTAAGCGCTAAGCTACACAAATGGACTTGTTTGTTTGTTTTTGATTTTTGCGCAAAGCTACATGAGGGCTATCTGCTCTAGCCGTCCCTAATTTAGCAGTGTGAGACTAGAGGGAAGTCAGATAGTCATCACTACCCAGCGCCAACTTTTGGACTACTCGTTTACGAACGAATAGTAGAATTGAACGTCTCATTGTAACGCCCACACCACTGAAAGGGCGAGCATGTTTGGTGTGACAGGGACTCGAACCCGCGATCCTCAAATTACTAGTCGAGCATCCTAACCACCTGGTCATGCCAGGCCCTACTTTCTTCACACCTTGCAACCTTATACAAAGTTCATCAACCCTACCACCAGACTTACAGTTCACTACCTATTTTGATAGCGCACGACTTTGCTACAAAGCCTTTCACCAAACATGTCGTTCTGCAATCACACACATTGTTTTCCAATAACTGTTCCAACTAGGCACATTGCCCTCTCCAGGTAGATATTTTGTTAACCATACGTGTTACACATGGATGTTTCCTTACTTTCTACTCACCCTATTCCCTACACCCTAACACAAATATGTTACCTATCATCTTCAAAAGACGTATTGATAATGTTGTTTGAGTTATACTTGGTATAAGAAGACACTATGTTTTCACTTACCTAAAATTGGAATTTTCTTCCAAAAGCTCTAAAGTGCTACGTTCTGGAGGAGTGAGGACCTTATCGATAATGTGGAGGACTCCATTCTGGCCTTCAATATCTGCTTTCGTGATCACAGCCGACTCAACTCCCAGAGCCTACACGAGAAAGGAAAACAAAAGGAGAACTTAATATCACAACAAGACAAACATTTTGAAAATTTATTGAGTCACGTTTTTAGACGTGAATATAGATTTCTTACCGATATGTACTGGTTAATTTTATTGTTAAGCTTGGTTTTCTCATTCTAAGGCAAATCATAGCACACAATGACGTTAAACTTTCTGCATTTATCATCATTATTCATGTTCATCATGTATGATGATAGCCTGAAGAGTGCATGCTTGGAGTTAGATTTGTTTGCTTAATTGTATTCACATCAGCTAGAGTATTATCTAATAAATTCTGTTCAAAGTTATTGAATTTGATAGGTAATCTAAGCTATTAGAATTTGGTTGGAATTAAAGAAACTTCAATGTCGCAGTCTTTAGACATATTTTGTTTGACAGATACGTGTCAAACTAATCGTTGTTTTATGTTTACAAACTATCACGTGGTTCTTTGAGAATGTTTGATCATTTTGGTTGAAAGGAGTTTAACTGCGTGAGAACTAAAGTTTTTATATAAAAAGAAGCAGTTTCAGGGGTATAAATAAGTAGGAGCCAAAGGAGTAGTGGTAGGGGTTGTTACCCGCTTTCAACACCCACCTCTTAATATTCTTCCATACTTTTTCACATTATTAATTAATAGACGACCATTGGCCGCAGAAGTGTTTTCTGGGACGAATCTGTAAGGTCATGGGTCAAAATAGGAAGTGAGTATAACTTAAGAAAAAATACTAACAAACTTTAAGTTAATAAAGCTATTTCTAAATTATATAATTTTTTTCATCAATATTGCTGGCACAGCGGCAAGTCCACAGATTTACAACTCTAAAATCAGGGGTTCGATTCTCTTCGGTGGACTCAGCAGATAGCCCGATCTGGCTTTGCTATAAAAAACCATACACACACTCATTAACGTAATTTATTACAAGTAGTGACATTTAGAAACTGATACAACTGATGTATTTTAATTGGTACCTTAAATGTTATTCTCAAAATATATGAATAATGGTTCTTTTCTCATATTCAGACTATACTGAATGAATTCTTGCATTATTAAAATTAACATTTATTATCGTTAATGAGAACGATAATTATACAAAATATTTTAGGATCAGAAATATGATAATAAAGCCGTCAATGGGTGATCTGTAATACATCCTTTTGAAAATTGTTATCTTCTTTATAAAATGTTTGTTTATTTGGTGTGTTACGTATTTCGTGCGCGAAGTTACACGAGGGCTATCTGCGCTGGCCGTCTCTAATTTAGCAGTGAAAGACTAGAGGGAAGGCAGTTAGTCATCACCACCCACCGCCAACTCTTGGGCTACTCTTTTACCAACGAATAGTGGTAAAAACCTAGGAACAGCTAGATATGTAAATATTCTTATTCAGTGCTACATTTCTTTTAATTAGGCCCAGTCTGGCTAGATGGTTATAGCACTTGACTCGCAACTTGTGGGTCGCAAGTTGAAATCGTCTTCCCACCAAAGATGCTCACTCTTTTAGCCGCGGGGGCGTTATCAGTGACAGTTAATACCACCATTCGTTGGTAAAAGATTAGCCCAAGAGTCAGTGGTGAATGATGAAGGCTAGCTGTCTTCCCTCTAGTCTTTCACTACTAAAGTAGGGACGGCTAGCGCAGATAGTTCTCGCGTAGCTTTGCGCACGAATTACGTAACAAACAAAGAATCTTCTTCCAAATATTAAAACCATTTCAGCTCCATCTATCTAAAATAGCTTCTTTTTGTTTGTTTCCTAAAAAAAAAGCCATATTAGGCTATCTGTTATGTCCGTAAATATACTGTTGTCTCACCAGGGAACATTTTTTATGGCACCACCTGTTTGTAAAATTGAAATAAAATAGTTTTATTTAACATCGTTCCATTTTGAAGTTTTCAGTTGTTCCCAATTTACTTTAATAAAGATAGTTACATCGTCAATTTATTTTATAAATATTTAGAAAAAATAAAGTACTTTGATGATTGGTCAAATGCTCCTGTCCTTGAGAAAGGTGAAATAAATATTTACACAGCCTTCGACTTTGTTATTTCTATTGACACTTGAATTATCGCGACCTGCTTTAAGGCAACGAAACGCTATTTTTGAAATTCTTAAGGTGTTTATTCATCAACACACAACGACGGAAAAGGTTTACATTCAAACGAAGTTAGAATATTACGACATTATCACAAAGCATATTTTTTATTATGTTGTCTATAAATCGAAATATAATCAACAGAGTGCTATAATATTTAGTAGGTGGACCAATGAAACGTTGGGAAAGGCTGCGCCAGTAATAAAAATATCGCCACTATGGGGCGTTGTGTGTGAAAATTTCACTCTTGTCGCCTTGTAAAATAAAAAAAAACAAACAATTTATGTAAGAAAAATATATATATGTAAAAACGGCTCGTTTGGGTTGAGGAAAGTTCTCGCTCTTCTACGTAAAATTTTTTCTCAACCCAAACGAGCCGTTTTTACATATATATTTTTTTTCTACAAGTGGGTTTTCTCGACATCACTGAACTTATGTAAGAGCTATTGGCGACCTCTATAACGAACACTTCTTCAGCAAGTTGCCTTTGGATATATGTATGTTGTTGTTTTTTCTCACCTTTCTGTATACCTTTAAACGAAGTTGATTTCCTTTTCCTATTGTATCCACTTTCTGGCTATCTGAGAAAGTATCTGTCTTTACTTTACCCTGGATGATATGATATTGTAACAGTTTACGACCTTCGTCTGGGTTTTTGTTAAGCTGATACCTTCTTTCTTCTGGTAATGCTCGAAAAGCTTTGTCAGAAGGGGCGAACACCGTTATGGTGATGTTAGCTTGTATTAGTTCCTGAGCCACGTCTGTAGAGTGCGCTAGTTTAGTAAAGGTCTTCAGATCGTCTGATCGAACTGCTAGATCTAAAACACTTCGAGCTGAAAGAGAAAACGAATAGAAACTCTTTGAGCAAAAACAAAAAAAAGCTCATGCTTTAGAAAAATTAAAAATACTTTAAACGTTTAATTATAATTTAATTTATTTCTATAAGTTTATATATATATATATATATTGTTGTACAAGTACTCAAAACACTTGAGCAACTGAGAAGTGTAATTTTACAAATCATTTTATAATATTTGTTTTCACGGACATGTACTAAGATATGTGATATTTCCTGCCGTACTGTTATGAACAAGTGGAATAATTATGTGGTTATGAAAGTTGCATTAGAAAAAAGACGTTAAATTATCATAAGGAAGTGTAAATTTCACGATGTCAGAACTTACCACGATCTGGGACAAGGACATCGGTGAGCAGATTTATTACTCCATTTTTGGCAATCATGGCCTCTGACGTCATTTTCACGTCATTAACAAAAGTCCCTGATTCGTTACAGTGAAAATTGATGTGATCTCCTCCGAGGGTTCGAATTTTGTGCTTATCTATTACACCAGGTGCACAGATTGTGTGAGGAATCACGTGGTGTCTCAGTAGAGCTATAAAAGCAATAAAAGCCTAATGTAATTTTTAAACGACATGTAACGTAGACTATATAATAGAGGGATGATAATAAAATGACAACATGATGATAAAATGAAAAGCATTACTGACAGTTCAGGTGAACCAAGATGTATGCGAAGTTTAACCAAAGTATAATTTAATTTTCAGGCTAGCCATAAAAGGATGTGATATTTTTTATACCCTTTTTCATAAACCGATATTTAGTGTTACAACATTTCGTTACTTAAGAAGTCAAAACGGACAATTTTACCATATCCACAGGGATCTTAAATATAAAAAAAACAAACATGTACGGGTCTATTTAATTATTAAATTCATTTGTCTATGCAGGTGTGCGTACATTCACACGTCATGGCCAGGTGGGTTAACGCGTGCGACTCGTAATCCGAGGGTCGCGGGTTCGCATCATTTTTGCACGAAACATGCTCGCCTTTTCAACCATGTGGGCATTGTAATGTTACGATCAATCCCACTATAGGTTGGTAAAAGAGTAGTTCAAGAGTTAGCGGTGGGTGGTGATGACTAGCTGCCTTCTCTCTAGTCTTACACTGCTAAATTAGGGACGGTTAGCGCCCAAAACCACTAGAGTAGATTTGCATGAAACTCAAAAACAAACAAAAACATTCACACATACACTTTCGTATGTACATTGGATTGGCAATTTTATATTTACACGCTATCGGAAGAAAAACGGATGTTTTTCAGCAAATTCAAATTTATTTGCCTTCTCCATTCTAAAGAATAACTACCCTTTTAAAAAAGGTCCGGTAAGGCCAGAAGGTTAAGGCATGCGACTCGTAATTCGAAAGTCACGGGTTCGAATTCCCGTCACATCAAACATGCTCGCCCTTGAGGCCGTGGGGGTGTTATAAATCGACGGTCAATTCCACTATTCATTGGCAAAATTGTAGCCCAAGAGTTGGTGGTGGGTGGTGATGCCTAGCTGCCTTCCCTCTAGTCTTACACTGCTAAATTAGGGACAGCTAGCGCAGATAGCCCTCGTGTAGCTTTGCGCCAAATTCAAAACAAACCAAAACTAAAACCTCTTAAAAATAAAATAAATAAAATAAAAAAATATGACGCCGACGCTTACAAAATTTACATTTGTGTCCTTTAGTCCTACAAAAAAAGACGGTGCACCGACACTATCAATTTCCTTAATAATTTTAAATATCTCAATTACAACCCATTAACTCTTCTTTTTAATAAAGAGAAAACAACTTCAGAGATCTTCCTAGTACGACAACCTTTTCGTTCCAGACGTAACGAAAAGTTTAAAGTTTGCTCAATTTTTGAAACACCAAAACGAGTGTATTATGTGTCCAGGTTTATTGCTGTTTAATAAAGTGAGTTTACCATTTCTTTATTAATACCCAGTCTGTGAGTTAACAAGAACATATTTGATACATTTGATGGTGTATATATATATATATATATATATTGTTACTCCAGAACTTAAATACCAGAAACAGTGACAAAAAAGTTAGGTTTTTAGAACCTCAGGTTATATGGTGTGTCCTCCTAGGGGAATATGATCCAGAATTTTAGTGTTGTAAATCCGTATGTTTATTGTTGTCACACTAAGGAACTTAGTACAAAATGCGACCCAGCATGGCCAAGTGGTTAGGGCAATCGACTCGTAATCTGAGAGCAACTGGGTTTCGATACCTGCGATGGGCAGAACATAGACAGGCCAATTTGTAGCTTTGTACTTAACTTCAAACAAGCATTTTTTTTTCTCCAGATAATTGACTTAGTTTCAAAATCTTGGACAATGGTGGTTACTCAGACCAGAGTGTAAACTTGCTTGGAGTTACAGTAACGTATTATTTAACCTAGTATATTTATTCGGCGTAGGTTTTGTTAAAATAACCCACAAAGTATCCACTATGATAATGTATTGGCTTAATCTAATTCGAGAAACTGTTAACAATTTTTACATGTCTGCAAAATAAATAAAGCCAAAAAGATGTTAATATTTTAGTTTACCATGTACAGAGGGTTGAGTACCTTGTACTAAAACGACGTCAAACATGTAAATCGGCAAACCGTAGCTGATATAAAGTTACTGTGGAATAGCACATATATGAACTGCGTTTTAAATATTTTTGACGTTCGAGAAAGGTGTGATTAAGCCGACAATTTATCATTTTTGGGAGAATGACAAGTAACATTTTTTCTGATGCAAACAGTTTCACAAAATATTATGTAATACATTAAGGAGGAAGGCTGTTCTTCAGACTTGACAGGCTCACGATGTAGACTCTTATAATGAAAACTACGCTGCAGGGTTATTGTCAAGATTTGCTGTTGTCAGATATGGTAGGACCGGATGCGACGACATAGGCCGTAACGACACACTGAGTGTTCAAAATCGTTCTAATATAACGAGTAATTTTCTTATGTTACATTTATGGTATACAGTTTCTATAACATATTTTATTTAAGTTTCCTTTTTATTACAGTGGACATAAATTTCGGTTCTAATCTCCAACAAAAAAGAAAACAAAAACTTGTCTACAACTTTGTTGCTTCTTTTAATCATTAACCTCCTAAACACAGAGGATATATGTTCGTTTTCACAAAGTTCAAGTTTGGCAGAATTCCAACAAAAACGATCTTAAAGAAGGATAGCTGGTTATAGGCGATATTATTGCAAGCCATAAAATTAAAATGTGGACTGATACCTTATAGCTTATTTACCAAAAGCTGTCAGGAAAGTTTTAAATAACTATTTTATATTTTCTCTTACAGCTATATTAGTATGTAGCGGAAAATAGAGACACGAGTAAAATAGCTTTTTATATATTTCGAAACATTTAGGATATTACTATATTTATTTATATATATATATTGCGAACCGTGGAGTTTTTTCCGAGCGTTCGTCTGTTTCCCGTTTGTAAAGCTGCGCACAACATTTACTCTTTAAATGACGGGAGAGCAACCATTAATTATGTTGATGCCAAATTTTATTGCACAAATATTCTGCATTAAGTTGTTAGTAATCAATCACACTATCGTTCAAATATCAAAATAGGACGTAACTTAAATAATTAAAATGTAGGCTTACCGTATGTTAATGTTGACTGACTCTTAGTATGACTGATTTTCTCAATAATTACTTTTTGTGATGGGCTGTGTTAGTAGCTTAGAGCTTTGACTCTGAATGAAACTAAGAGTGAAACACAATTAACATTTTTAAAGTCCATGAAATAATTTAAACTGACTTAAACTTTCCCCGTTACTGGGGACGGGTACTTTTGCATTATTTTGTCAAACTATTGAAGATTTAAGGTATGCAAAAATATTATCCTAGGTAACTATTTACGTTGTGACTCCTGTGCCTGATTAAATAAAAAAAATCAATATTATTTGAAAAATAATTTTGTAAGAAGAATGACTGAAACTACGCACCAAGTCTTGCCTCCGGATCTTTTGTCATGCGGTCTCTCTCAACAGGTGGGATCTTCTGGAAAGACTCGTCAGAAGGTGCTAACAGAGTGTATGGACCACCGACACGGAGTTCATTGACTAAACTGGACTGAAGTAGCGTTGTGGCTAATTCTCTAAACCTACCATCTTCCACGAGAATTTCAGGAATCGTTAAGGTCCCCATCCGCCCAGGAGGAACAAGAACTCGATCGATCAGATGGACGATACCGTTCTTCGCTTCTTGGTCTTTTCTCACCAGAGGACCACAGTTTACCGTAATCATCTTTATCAATTCAGAAATAAAATTTAAATTACAGTTTAAAAAATGATCACATATTGGACATCTCCCTCTAGTTCATAATTGAAAACACATTTTAACACGTCAGTTTTCCATAAAAGTTAGAAGTTTAAAACTGTGTTAAATTATAGAGTTCCTGTTGTGTCTTAAAAAAGGATAAAGAAATAACGTTTTCAAAATCTCGATATAATAAACTAAACTAATAATTTTAATAGCGTATGTAAAATCGTTAGTTTGGAGAAGTGTGTTTCTTACTCCATTTGAATAACGGTTTATACGAAGTTTTTGGCCATCGAAAAGGCTTTCAACCTCCACATCTGCATCAAAGTCAGTAGAGTGAAGCTTACGTCCAACCATGTGGAAAAGAAGGTATGGAGATTCTGGTTTTTTGAGGCTCTCCTCAAATTTTTCTCTTTCTATAGGCCCCATTGTCTACAGAAAAGTAAAACACACAATTATGAATACCGTACAATTCCTTGTAGATTACTTTACACAGAAGCTGCAAAAATATTGGAGTGACGCAGTTCCTCAGTAGATACTATTAACGATTTATTTTGTCTTTCATTCAGCTTGTTTATAAGCTCCAAATGAATGTGACATAATTACAAACACTATTCGTATGACGTTCCTCTTTATTATTTTTAGTTTGTAGGGACAAAAAATCATCTATAGATTATTTGAAATATCTCTAAGTGATGTTTCTTCACCTTTCTCATTGTTAAAGAGAAGTTTGATTCATTTTATTTTTCCCTTTAGAATATTATTTAAAACATATATATTTGAGAATCTTTGAAACCTGATGAAGACAGATGGTTCGGACAATTGTACGAAAAAAGCTACTTTTGAACTAAATAGAATGTTTACCTTATTCACGCTTTACAAACAAGTCAAAATGTGTGTCTGAACTCGAGCTACACTACTGGGCAAACCACTGTCTCTTCTCTCGCTTCAACAGAACTAACTGGACGATAATTTTAAACTTTACAAGCAGGACCCAATCACAGTCAACCTTTCAAGTTGTATTAATTATCGATCAGTTAGTGTTTGTTGACAGTCAATCACAATCATTCTTTCAATTGCACTATCATCTTTCAATTTGCACTAATTAGGGACCAGTTAAAGTTCGTTGATAACCAATCACAATTCTCAAGCGAATGTCTCCAAGTGATTCTTTCTGGTCCTCAAGACTCAGTGTGGTCAGTGAGAACAAAGTTCAATTTGTAATAAACAGAAAGATATAATACAGGTTTGAACAGTGGCCAACAGTGGACTTCTATAAGCAAAAAAATCCAGAAAGACACAAAAGTTCGATGATTTAAAGTTATAGATTGGTGTAGGTATGCTACCAAAATCGTCAAACATATAAGATAATATCAAATGCAGAGCAAATAGGAGAATGATAAGAGCCAGAAATCATATGCAGCGAAAAAAAAACGAGACATTTTATAGAGTTAGAAATGCATGGAATGTAAATAAAGAATAATGTATACATATGAACCACAAACCCGATATCATAATATATAGAAATTGCACTGACAAGGTTATAAAATGGTTTGTTTTCTTCTCTAAGATAATTACATGATCATCTTGATAAGGTCACTTAGCTCAGCTAATTTTTATCACGTTTAGCTCTACGTTGTAATATTCAAGACATGGTTATTTGATTACTGAATGTGTAAATATTAAAAATGTAGCTAATAAAGATAGCCCCACGTGGCTTTGCTATGAGATAAACGCACATAAACACATGTGCTAACGAAGAAGTTTTATAAACATGTTTTCTAATACAAACTCGATAGTTCTTAGTTTCAGATCGTAGCTTAATAAACCACATCTCTACATATTTTGTCGAATTTTATATATATAAAACTATAAGCAAACCTAATCTAAAGTATCGCATGGCTCATTTCACTAAATATTAGTGCCTATCAGGTGATTTTTCAGGCATGAATAAGTCAATACTGAGTGCGTGTCTTTAAATCAATGTAAGTAAAGTGGGACCACAGAGCGTCGGATGAGATACATTATTTTCAACCGTACACTACTTGTATTGAAGTTTCATCGCTTGAGCAGGAATTTATTTTTTTTCAAAGAATGTGTAACTTGTTTACTAATGATCTAAGTATTTAGAGCTTTCAAGACTTCCAAAAGAAATGGGCACAGTTATTTTTAACACTGTTTATATGGACACGTAATGAAGTTGGATTTTTAATATGTTAAGTAGGTTGTACATTACACATCCTTTCGTCACGCGTATCGTACATTGCACAAAATCCAAATGTGAGACTTTGTATTTATAAAGACAAGGAATAAATAACATGCGTACGAATTATGATAAAAGGAATGAATTAGAGTGGTTCAAAGAAAAGGTAAAATATCTATTGGGGTTTGAATCCGTTTTATTTGCAGTTCACAGCAAAGGATACAGCCAATCAAAAAATATATTAGACCTCTACGTCACAGATTCTCTTTTCAATTTCATCTTTGGTTAAAAAGAAAAGAAATCTTTAACACATATTTACAAATGGAGGAATAGTTCAAATACTCTGTCTGAGAAGAGGGATTGTCCAATCATTGTCTTGAATAAGAACAATTATAACAAGTAAGAATACAACTTTTAAACATTACATTGTAATATATTTCTTTGTACTCAGCAGATAGCCTGGTGTAGCTATGCTATAATAAAACACACACATTTCTTAATTAAACAATATACCATGTTAGAATACAAGGTAGTTAAAATTACACCGAAATTTATTTATTTATTAAACACAGTTTAAATCTTAACGTTTTCAAACACACACACATATAAACAGGAGCTAAGGAGCTCTAAAACAATGTCAGTCAGTGAATTTAAACAGTCTTACGAATTCGTGTTTTATATATTATTACAAGTATAACGGTTCTAGAAATGCTTATTTTTGTTCTTACTTCAAAGGCTTCGTTGGTTGGAGCAAATAGAGTAACAGCAGCTCCTGCTTGCCGTAAACTATCTGAGAGTCCTGCCTTGGTCAAATAATCTACGAAGTAGGTGGCTCCAAGATCTCTTGCTGTGTCCAGCACGTTTGTCATCGGTTTCACTGTCAACAAATACATGTGAATGTCAAGTTAACTTTTTACTTACACAATTTATATTTATTATTAAAATTATATCTCTCTTTTTCTACATTTTAACATCATGCTTTTATAGTATAAGTTTTATTAATTTCAGTTTTAGTGTTTTATCAGAGTATCGAGAAAATGTATTTTGAATTTTTGTTAAGATTCTGATTCGTATTACACTGCAATTTACCAAACAGTGTCTATCTATCTGTACATACAACACTTACCACCACTACATCCTCGTTTATGTTTAACTTGTTGGAACCCTTCACAGCATTCGTATCGTATTACTCTGGAAGTAGTCAAACAATAATAAACATCTTGATTCATTTCGAATAAATAACGACACATCTTGTTCCATTTTAAATGTTACATCTGTTTCTTTAGGCTTTGAAGCTTCAGTCTAATGAGAGAAAGAATAGCTGTGCAAAATTTCACTTTTAGGCACTTTCACATATTTGTATTTTCACAAAAAAAAAGAGGTTTTTGTGGAACTGAACACATATATCTAAATATGCCGCATTACAATTCAGATATATTCAACTTTCCTATTGGATAGTTTTTTTTTTTACAGAATAATTGTTCCTTTTCTCTTTTTCTGGTAAGATTGCTAAAAAGAGACATCTATATATATTTCTAAAACTCTTTGGTTACTTAACAGCTTTAGGATCTTGTAATGGTGTGTGGTAATTAATGCTTTTCGTCTCAAACTATTTAAGATATTATTGTTGAATGTAAGAAAATAGTTTTAGTAATGTATATATGCATAGGCCTTCTTGAGTACTTTAAACACTAAAATTTGTGTTTCAAATTAAAGTTTCATATTTTAATTTGTTACCAACAGAAACTGTTGTGGTGGCCCGGGATGGCCAGGTGGGTTAAGGCGTTCGACTCGTAATCCGAGGATCGCGGGTTCGAATTCCGGTTGCATGAAACATGCTCGCCCTTTCAGCCATGGGGGCGTTATAATGTGACGGTCAATCCCACTATTCGTTGGTGTGTTTGGTGTGACGGAAATTCGAACCCGAGACCCTCAGATTACGATTCCAGTGTATTAACCACTTGATCATGCTAGGCCTAGAAGTTTCATTACGATAATGATTTATTTATATTAAATACTAGCTTGTTATTGCAGTATTCTTGCAGTCTTTAATCATTTTAACAAGTGTATGAAGTGGCAATTATAAAACTTTGTTTAAACACTGTTATATATAAACATAGAAAAAGTATATAGAAACACGATTATTTTGAACAAAGAAATCTCTACTATGATTTTTCAAAATTTTGTGCATAGTATTTAAAACACAATTATTATAAAATGCAATATTTATTTAAGTTGCTCGTTCTATAATATGTTGATAAATCTCTTCCTACACAACAATTAGTTTTAATTAGTTTTAAATGAATTAAATTTTGTATGTTTATGTGTGCATCGTTCTCTCAAACATCAAATCATAACAAGTTTATGTTAATTACATTTGTACAGAAATTTACAGTAAATTAATGAATCATTTATTTCTGGAAGTAATATATATAAACCTGAATGTATATCATAAATGTTTCCTTTAGTTAACGTCTACTGAATCATAATATATATAAACCTGAATGTATGTCATAAATGTTTCTTTTAGTTAACGTCTACTGAATCATAATATATATAAACCTGAATGTATGTCATAAATGTTTCTTTTAGTTAACGTCTACTGAATCATAATATATATAAACCTGAATGTATGTCATAAATGTTTCCTTTAGTTAACGTCTACTGAATCATAATATATATAAACCTGGATGCATGTCATAAATGTTTCCTTCAGTTAACGTCTACTGAATCATAATATATATAAACCTGAATGTATATCATAAATGTTTCCTTTAGTTAACGTCTACTGAATCATAATATATATAAACCTGAATGCATATCATAAATGTTTCCTTTAGTTAACGTCTACTGAATCATAATATATATAAACCTGAATGTATGTCATAAATGTTTCCTTTAGTTAACGTCTACTGAATCATAATATATATAAACCTGAATGCATATCATAAATGTTTCCTTTAGTTAACGTCTACTGAATCATAATATATATAAACCTGAATGCATATCATAAATGTTTCCTTCAGTTAACGTCTACTGAATCATAATATATATAAACCTGAATGTATATCATAAATGTTTCCTTTAGTTAACGTCTAATGAATCATTACTAACTTTCTTACAGTTCTCTCTATCCGAAAATAATATACAAAAAGAAACATGTTTGTCGTAAATGTCTGTTTCAATAAACGTCCACTGAATCATTGCTAAATATCACATAATTCTTTCTACCCGGAATTAATATATAAACCGGACTTGTTATAAATGTTTCCTTTAGTTAAGGCACTCGACTCGTAGTCCGAGAGTCACGGGTTCGAATCCCCGTCACACCAAATATGCTTGCCCTTCAGTCGTGAAGGCGTTATAATGTGATGGTCAATCCCACTATTCGTTGATAAAAGAGTAGCCCAAGAGTTGGCGGTGGGTGGTGATGGCTAGTTGCCATCCTTCTAGTCTTACACTGCTAAATTAGGGACGGCTAGCCCAGAGAGCGCTCGTGCAGCTTTGCGCGAAATTCGAAACAAACCAAACCTTTAGTTAACACCTTCTGAATCACTGATAAATATCTCACAATTCTTTTTACCCGGAAGTAATAAACAAATAAACCCGAACTTATTATAAGCGTTTCTTTCAATTAACGTCAACTTAATCATTGCGATATATCTCACAACTCTTGTCATCAAAATATTTTTTTACAACATTTGGAACGACTTCAGAAATTTGCGTTACGTGTATGGTGGGCCGGAGTGAAAAAAATCTAAATTATTCTGTCGGAAAAATGAACATGAAATAGTTCTTAAACAAAGATAAATGAAAAATATGATTGGATGGCTGAGGACAGAGAATACAACAACAAGTTGAATTAACGCGAGTTAGATCAACATTTCTCTAACATGTCATCACTTATTCCATCATTAAAGTGATGTTAGCCATAATTATAACTACTCTTGGCAACGATACTAAATGACACACGAAACAAAACCTAAACCATCTGTGGTGGTTTAAAAATATAGCTTTCCTCATTGCATGCTTGACTTGAAAGAGAGCTCGGTTATGATTACCTTGTTCTTGTAGGAAACTGTGTTATTCTATTTAAGAAATATGAGCGGAACAGTTGCATGCTCAGCATTTAAATAAAACAACTTATGTCATAATTGCTATCGTATTCTTCTATGAGCAGTGTAATCTGATCTTTAGAATAATTGTACGTTTGAGCCTTAGATGCTCACGACTGCTTTGAATGAATTCTAAACATGATCGTTAAACTAGTTTGCTAACAACAAACAAGTGCTGTATTATAAAAGTGATCTATAGTACAATGATGATATATAGTATTGCAAACAGTCAAAAACAAATTAAAATTAGTTCTACCTTAAGCGACTGATTAACCGCCTATTCATAAATAATTTATGCATCAGTTTTCAATCGATATAATACATGCCATATATACATTGCGAACCATGGTGTCTGTCCAAGCAGCCCTCATTGGAACAGTGGCATGTCTGCGGATTTATACTGCTCGAAATCGGGTTTCATGCCTGTGGTGGACAGAGCACAGATAGTCAGTCCTTTGTGTAGCTTTGTTCTTAATAACAACTGTCCGAGTGTTCATTGCTGAGTTTGAAAAGCTACGTACACAGGCCAAGCTCAAAATTGACTTTAGAAATGACGAGAAAACAGACATGAATAAGTAGACGTTAAATGTTATTTCGCGAGCAGGATATTCTACCTTAAGTTGTTAGGAATTAATCCCGCATTTCAATATGTGAAGTAACTTAAATAATAAAAGTGTTGATTTACCGTATATTGAACGGATCTTTTCGCTGTGGGCAGTAGAAATAGCTCAGCGCTGTGACTTTGAACGATTTTGTTTGTTTGTTTTGAATTTCGCGCAAAGCTACTCGAGGGCTATCTGCGCTAGCCGTCCCTAATTTTGCAGTGTAAGACAGCCAGTCATCACCACCCACCGCCAATTCTTGGGCTACTCTTTTACCAACGAATAGTGGGATTGACCGTAACATTATAACGCCCTCACGGCTGAAAGGGCGAACATGTTAGGTGCGACCGGGATTCAAACCTGCGACCCTCGGATCACGAGTCGAACGCCTTAACACACTTGGCTATGCCGAGCCGATTCTGAACGAGCCTAAGCGTGAAACACAATTAAATTTTCTAAAGTCCATCAAATAATTTAAATTGATAGAATAACCCAAACTTTTTCTGTCAGTGGAGGAGAGAACGTTTGTTTGTTACCGTAGTTTTATAGTTTTCATGGTATTTTTAAACCTCCTTTATTGGACAGACTTTTTAACTTTTATTAACAGACAGTTCAGGTAATCTGAATCATTCAGAGACAAGTGTGAAAAAATAATAATATTATAAACTAAACTGGAATATATTTAGAATTTTGTAGATGTCGTTACTTCCGAAATTTTCATGTCAAATTTGTATCCTCGGAGTTCAGAATGCCTCTAAAAGGTTAACTGCTAATTATGTTCAAAAGCTTAAGGACTGCAAATGGTTTGACACAGACGTATGAATATGTTGGTTGAAAATGTGCCAAACGATAAATATTTTCTTTGGAAAGGTCTAAACAAGAACAGCACTGAACAAGAATTGATTTTTAAAAGAATTACTGACAGAAGGTCTACAGCACTAACTGGGTTATGAAATGTATGCTTAACCCTAATTCACTGTTTTTCATAATTAATAATTAAAAAAGATTAATCTTTGATACTAAATATTTGTGTAAAGAGAACCAAGATGACGCACAATTATAAAATAAAAAATACTGATCTAATGTGGAGTCTCTTGAATAATTAGCGCAAAATATTAAGTTTTGTTTGTAATTACACTATTTCAAATAATAATTTTCATTATTGTTGTATTTCATAGACATAAGTTACATAATAGGTCTTTTCATTGTCAGTATATTTGAGAGACATAGGATTTACAGTAATACTTTTCATTATCACTATATTTGATAGACATAGGATTTCTTGATGACGAGAAACCCACTTGAAACAAAATTGTATCTCAGAACGGCTGATAAGGAGAGAACAACGTTTCGACCTTCCTAGGTCATCTTCAAATATAAAGGAATACCTTTATACCTATACTAATTAATAACCTAACATTCACTTGCAATGCCCCCTACAGTCCCGTACCCGTTTATTCTCTTGTTTCTAAGACATGTGTCCGTCAACAGTCACATTCGAGCTCTCTCTTTCTTAACCTGAAAATAACCTAGTAAGGTCAAAACGTTGTTCACTCTTTATCAATAAAGGATATAGGTTTTATAATAATCATTTTCATTACCAGTGTATTTGACAGACATATGATTTGTGATAATCCTTTTCATTACCAGTGTATTTGACAGACATATGATTTGTGATAATCCTTTTCATTATCAGTGTATTTCATAGACATATGATTTATAATAATCCTTTTCATTACCAGTGTATTTGACAGACATGATTTATGATAATACTTTTTATTATTACTGTAGCTGTTAGACATAGGATCTGTAACAGTGCTTTTCATTATTTCTAAATTAGGTATATGTAAGGGATCACTTTACGAAAGCATCTTGGAAAGAAGTCCTTCTTAGTAAGTAACTCAAAAAAGACTTTTTTTCACAAGACGTTTCATAGTTTACGAACATTCTTAAGATCTTCCGTAACTTTACAATAAGTAAACAGGTGTCTTAAGGCAGAATTAGACATGACCGCTGCTTAAGGCTTAAGAAGATTATTAGTAATTTTACACAAATCACCTTGACACGTTTAAATTGTTTGAAGTAAAAATTTCCACTTAAGTGAGAATAAAAACTTTTTAAAATGAAGAACAAAAATGATTCGCTACATTTACGAAAACTAAGAAAAGTAGGAATATTAAAATATTTGTGGCATGTCGTACGAATTATGTTTAAGATATCTAACCATATAGTTTGAATTTTGCGCAAAGCTACTTAAAGACTATCTGCGTTAGCCGTCCCTAATTTAACAGTGTAAGACTAGAGGGAAGTCAGCTAGTCATCACCACCTATCGCCAACTCTTAGGCTACTCTTTTGCCAATTAATAGTAGAATTGACCACCAAATTATAACACCTCCACGGCATGGGTGAGCATGTTTGGTGTGACGGGGACTCGAACCTGAGATTACGAGTCGAGTGCCTTATCCACCTGGCTGTGCCGGGCCTCTAATAATCTGACTTAATAATATCTGTGTATTCTTGTTATATTGTGTGAGTAAGAAATGATATAATTGTTTATTTAAGTGATATTTTCATGACTACGACATTAACTTTTAAATGTGTAATTTAAAACTAAACTGTCTTGACTTAGCTTTTTCGGAGTTTCTATAGAAAAATGTAAAATGTAAACAATTATATTAAGTGGTTCAAACAATAACCAAATTTCATCATTGTGGCATGCTAGCATAAACAGAGATAATGTTTCTATAGAAGAGAAGAGACCCATTGCAATACTCTTCCCGTGATTATATTGTATGTATTTTTAGTGCAGTTATTAACGTGGCTTACGTTCTGACGCCGCAGATTTCTCTGTTTATCCAATACTTGCATTCCGTCCAGTACTTCTTGTTACTTCCCGGAACTTCTTCCACAGCACAGGTATTAGGCCTAATACAAGTAAAATAACAATAGCCATTGTTTAAATAGTCTGCAAACCATTGCTTGTTAGAGTATTATGTTGCACTCATTTCCTAACTAAAAAATAAATAAAAATATACTCGAGAGCTTCTAAATACTTGATCCCTGAGACGGATAACTTATAAATAAAATAGAATAAGGAAATTTTAAGTGCCTTTTAGACCAATACAAAATTAATATTGATTTACTGGTTTTGTGTTTTCATCCATCTAAGAGCTCTGTTTGTTTTAGTTTGAATTTTGCGCAAAGCTATACGAGGGCTATCTGCGCTAGCCGTTCCTAATTTAGTAGTGTAAGACTAGAGAAAAGGCAGCTAGTCATCACCACCCACCGCCAACTCTGGGGTTACTCTTTTATCAACGAATAGTGACATTGACCGTCGCATCATATAATAACGCCTCCTTGGCTAAAAAGGAGAACATGTTTGGTGCGACGGGGATTCGAACCCGCGACCCTCAGATTATGAGTTGAATGGCCATATCGGGCTGTTTGTTTTGACGCTAAGCACAAAGCAACACATGGGCTATTTGTGCTACCTCCGTGACGGGCATCGAACCCCGGATTCTAGCGCTGTAATTTCACAGACATACTGCTGTACTACTGGAGGTCTAAATTAGAGACTTAAAAGAATGGAACATATTATAAACATTTCGATAACTTCCGGAAAATGTAGTTCGGCATCTTGTGATTAAAAATATAGAAACAAGTTTTATTTATACTTAAGAAATTATTATCAAAAGATATTATATCAGACATAAAATAGAACTAAAGGTAAAATCACTTAAAGTTTTAGACCAAGCAAAACCATTGTATTGTTGAGTAATTAGAAAATGTGCATCTAGAGCAAACTCGAATGATTTGAATATATTTTTAAACTCTACGAAGTTGTTCATTTGCATAGTATTTAGTTAAAATAATCATCAACAAAATAATTTGACAACTTTAAGCCCATATAATTAATTAAATAGATCACGAAACAGTTAATTTTAGGTTTTGAGGACAAGAACTAATACCCTAATTTTGATAAACATCGGAGGTGTAAGCTAATATCAACTCATACAGTTCGAAATACTGTCATTATTTCTTCGTAGCTGCACAGAAGTGGTTAAAATGGCTGTGGTCTCGGAAACTCCTAAACGTCCCAACCAAAAAAGAAGTCGTTTAAGGAGAGCCCTTCAGCTATATAGATGAAAGGGTTATTTTAAAATCTTCTAAGAGGGGTGACCTAGTGAGCTGGACATTTCCTTCCCCATTCCCCTTAGCTCCAGATTTTTCACTTTAACTACTTCTCTACAGACATCCTAGAAGGACTTCATATCACTTACGCACTAAAAAAGAATTGTGTTCCTGTTTGAATTATTTATCATCTAAGTAACGTGAGTAAGCTGGTACTTGTTTATTTTTACTTCAAGCAGATTTTTTTTCACAAATATTTCTGATGTCCCCGTTTTCTGCATTCAGTACCACTTACACATGATTGGAATTAAACCTTTTCAAAGGAAATTGGACAAGCATTTGGGAGCACCTTCTAAACACACCTTCTGACATAATTAACACAACGATGTTTTCACAGATGGTATCAGTTTAAGAAATATATATATATATATATATATATATGGTTGCATATGACTCATAACCTTGTACTTGTTTATTCCATAGCTAAACTGTTTAAACTATACTGGGAGAGTATGCACTCAGACTTGTCTGTTCCAAGTCAAGTTTCACGAAAGTGTTCAGAGAGTTTTTCTAAGGGAACCATAAAGATGTTATTTTATTACTCGGAAAGGCTCGTTCGACTTAAAACAGATAACGATCTTAGAGCTAACGATCCCGGCGAAAACGGATGTTTTATGGATTTCAAAAACAGAATTCTACTGAATAAACCCCCTACAGGTATTCTTGCGCTGTGGATATAAAAATAAGTTTAGAATCTTGCATACCAAAATCTCTTATTCTCACATTTCCAAGTAAGCAAGTATATAGACTTTGTTAACGAAACCTTTAAGTTACACTGCATTGGTCATCATATATTTTTTTCTGGACAACGACTGATGATATATGGCAAAAACACGTCTATTGTTGTAGTTTAAAATAGAAGAAAATAGTCTGATTGTTTATTTCTAAGCACAAAGCTCACAATGGATTATGTGATCTGCGTCCACTACAAGTATCACACCTCAAATTTAATCTTACAAGTTTTCAAGCTTATTGTTGAGCAATCTTATGATTAAGGGTGTGTAATAATAAACCAAGTTAATACATAAATAAGTTATTCACAGTCTGTGGGTAAAACAAGCACAAAACGAAGCATGATTTTATTTTAAAGCCTGCGGAAGTTGTGTGTTTAACTGCGCGACAAAATTAGGCTTTTTTCTTTACCTTAACAAGGACTCCTGGAGCATACTCCTTACCGCTTGTCGCTTATAGTTACAGAGTTTTAGTTTTAAAGTTCGTATGAGTTTATGGGCTTATTTTGTGCATATATTAATCAATACCAGTCATAGTTGACATTCCAAAATCATGTTAATTTCTTCAGTGTTTAGACCAGTGTTGTCTGATAAAGTGTCCACAACATTTTTTTTAAAGATTTGTTCAATTCAGTAAAACTGAAGGCACCACCAAAACAACAAATGACCAAATCTGGGGTTGCGTCTTTCAAGGACAAGTGAAACGTACGATATAAGCAGAAACATGAAATGGAATAATCAACATGAGCATGTTACAAGCCCACAGAGAATGCAGAAATTCAGTAGAGCCCGTCGCCACAGGGATTTTTTTTTTCAGTTTCATTTAAACCGAATAACAAAACTTACTGTCACTTTGACAATTTGTCCACAGCTGAAGGAACAGAACGTATTCAGAGGCATCACATCTCAAACCCTAGATACTCGATTTACAACGTAACACGCTATTCATATACTCACACCTACATCAGAAGTGTATTCTCACAATAAGACACCTAAAGTAGGCACACAACTAATATTTATAACTGTTTTATTCTTTGACTGTACAAAATTTTAGCCCTTTCTTATTTTGATGCAGTACACATTGTTTTTTGAAACTTTATAAGACATTTCATTGTATTACTTGCTAAAGATACAACTCGATTAAAGTCTGGTTTCAATTAAAATATAGGCGTGTCTCTTTAAGACTACAACACTGTTTTTGTTTCTTTCCAGGGATAGTTCTCGAATCAATGCAAAAATTACATTGTGGTATCACACAACGAAACCTGCAAGGAAATAATTCCTTACTTTCGTCGGCTATGTACAACAGCGTGGTTATGCTTTGAACAACTGTATTACGAACTGGTCTCCATAAATCTTCATTTAACTATCATAATGTGCACTTCTCCATTATCACAATAAATCTAACCGTCAGAGGGTTCTATTAAGATCAGTTTAACTTCCTTATTTTCATTTTGAATGTAAATTAACCTCTGAGTGCACATTTATTTGTGAGCTACGTACGAATGTATTTTACCTTAGGGACAACAAAGACATGGAAGACCTTTTTCTTGAACCTGCATCTTTTTTTTTTTTTTACATTTATTTTTGACTGGGTTTGTTTTAGAGCAAAGTCATATTCGGGTATCTGCTGTGTCCCCCACGGGAAATCGAATCCCCGGATTTTAATATTTCAGTTCTTAAGTTAGCCGCTGACTCGCTAGTAGAGCTTTGTTTGGGAATTCTCTGTTTACTTTTCATAGATTTAAGCAATTTCAGGAAGATAAGGAGTCAAAAATACCTACTGTAAACCCTTGGGTTACTTATTGTCTGACCAAATAGTAAGATTTAATGTTACTCTTACAGCATTCTCAGGGCCACAGATTACGGAAGGCTTTTTGTGGCTACAGGATGTGAACCATTAAACCTCTGATTCGCAATCTGATCCATTAGATTCATTGTTGCGATTAGTAGCCTACACGATCATCTAAGCCTTAATCATTGATAAGTAAATTCTCTATAATTTGTTACTGTTTTCATTATGGAACTAAATTCTACTTATTGGTCTCTGGGTTTCTATTGCTAATCTGCTGGTGTCCTCAGAAAAGTCACGAGAAAGACCGTTTCTGCTGGTAATATTTGTCATAATGAGATTAAACTTATTGACAAACTTTCATTAACTATGAAGCCCACATACACAAACACAAGACAAACGAGAAACATTTGTTGTTAAATATTCCTTGTTTTTTTAGTTAATATTGTGATCAATGGATCCAGATGGTGCGAAAAGGAAAGTTAAACATATGACATTATAAGCTCACTTACACGTGGCGCTGTGCCTAAAGAGTCAATCGTAACAGGTCAAGGGTCAAATGCTGATTAAAATCAACGTCTTTTTTTTTCGCCACAGATTGGATCAACCAATGAGAGGTTTAATGATATACAACATTATCAATGAGTTTTGAATAAAGTCAAAACTACTTTTATTCAGAAACACGTATAGTCGTATAGCTTATATCAGTTTTACGAAACGAAGTTTTACGTATGATGTGCAATATCAACAGTTAGGGCATTTCCTAATTAATTATCTTGAGGCTCGTCAAATACAACGAAAATAAAGTTCGTTACTTTTGAAAGTCTATGACGCAAGTGATCCAAGCTAATGTGAAAAAGAACTAAGAATGTATAAAGTCTCTGAACTCGCTCGATTTCAGGAGGTCAATTTGAAAGGTCAGCTAATCGCGGACTAACTGACTCTGAGTTTTCAGCAAAAAAATTTAAAAATACTACAGAAGATTATTGATTGAATCATAACTGGAAGTATAGCTTTTGTCAATAAAGACAAATATATTTAATTACAAAAATACGTATTGAAAACACATATTCACAAATGGAATGATAACTCATCTGCCTTTTCTTTTACCATAATTTTAATCTCTTTACTCGAAAAAAACAAAAAGAGGTATATTAACCATTTACAGTTTAATTGCTAAACGTACAGATCATGCGCTAAGCATATGGTACTTTTAATTTCTGTATTTTTGTGTTTTTTTTAAAGATTAAAGCTATATAAGATATTTTGTTCTTATAAAGCATTTTGAACGGTTTGAGCTAAATACATATAAATATATGTACTATAACTAACACGATGCGACCTATATGGTTCTAGTTTGTACTTAAGACCACTATTTTGTAACAAAATCTAACTTTAGATCAAGTCATTGGCCCTTTATGTTTGAATTATTTGCCTCTTAATTAATGTTTTTTTATAGTTTCATTTACAACATTTAGAAACTAGTTAGCTTATTTGGATGTGGCGATTCTGTTAAAAAATATTATATCAAGTACACTATCTAAAGAGTATTGTTGTTAGTACTTTTGCGAAAGGTTTTACAAATACAGAATCAATAATTTTTCGAACAATTTAGTTCAGGTGTCTTTTTCAAGTTATAAAATTGTGGAAACCAGGACTTTTAAGTCTTTCAAGAAAAGAAAGTTTCAAAAAGCAACTATGAACATCAAACGATAATAGTCTTAAAATAATTATCATTTGGTGCATTTTGAAAATATAACATTATACTTCTATGTTCTCCTTTAGAAACAAGTAACGTATGGTACAAATTTCATCTGTTTGAGGGCAGAGCCACATTGGGCTACTTCCTGTGTCTACCGCGAGAACCTGAACCCATTTCTTATAACATTGCAAACTCACAAACTTACCTTCGTTCGACCGATAGTTCATCTAGTATTTGTTATTATTATCATTTATTTTTTAAGGGAAGGATTTTTGTGAAAAAAAGATTTAAATATTCCTATAAAGTTCTGGCCTTTATACAGATACTGATTTCACTATAGTGCATTAAGTATATCGTAAACAAAGCTGAGTTTATCAAAATAAATATCCTGTTTCTGGATGTATTTCAGCCTAACATGTGGCAATGCTTAATACTTCCATTAGAAGCAAAAGTCATCACACGAGAATACAAATGTAAAGACAACAGGATACGAATCACGTGTGTTATGAGTTCCACAAAGTTTGACATCTGTGTGCCATTATAGAACAATACATTACATGTAAATTGTTTAACCATATGTAATCTAACACAGTTTCAATCATTACCTAGGTGATCGAGGCCCACGCAGAAATTAGGGGCTCGATCCTCACAGTGCACATTTATAGTTTCACGCATAACAACAAACGAACAGTTTGAATATACAATTTTTAGGAGATAAATGTTCAGTCGAAAGAAAGACCTCAAGAGAGATCTGGCTAAATAATTCTTAACCATCAAATACTGATTTGTTCGTACACTGTTGTTTGTGAGTAAGGTTCACATAATGCATCATATCAAGTAATTTTGTTTTCTTATGTAATATAACACAGAAACAGCAGTAATTAGTTAGCAACTGCAGTATTGATGGATTTTTTGTTTAGACGCTTTTGAGTGGTTCATGTGTTATTAGGAATCCTGTAACAAACAAAGCCATAGAATAACGAACAATTTAATAGACACATATTTTTTTAAAAAAAGTGTACTTAAAAAGCTGAAGGGAGCCTCATGGACCCAACGGTAATTCTACGGTTAAGACTTTTTTGAACAGAGATGGTGCTGTGGACCAATAAAAATTGACTATAAAGATAAAAAATCAAGAGCACGAGCGCTGTATTCGTCAGGTGAAAGAAAAATGGCTAAGGTTTAAAATCAACGTTTTAAATATTTCAATATAGCTTTTAACTTCAACCATCTTTAATAATTTAACTTGTTAATTTCTTCTAGAAAATCAAATAAGAAACTTCCAGTGTTTCTAACATTATAACCTCTTGTGCAAAATAATAGATTAAAGTTTCAGCTAAGAACATGAGAAAAAACAGTGGTATGGAAATAGATGGAGCAGTTTAAATTAATACTCTAGGGCCCAGACACATAAAGACTGAAAGTTCGCGCAAAAGTGTGCAAGTTGTATATATAAATGTGCATTTACAGAAATAAAATATATATATCACATGAATCGTCTTTGAATGGGAAATAGTTGATGCGTTTTCACGCTAGGCGAAGGGAATAAAAAATTATTATGAAAGTGTGAATTAACATTCATTATGGTTAAAATTAATAATAATTCAGTCAGTCTGGTTTTATCCTTCGATTTGTAATGCCTTAAATAAAATTAATAAACAAATATAGCTTACCAAATTTGGTTAGTTCATTCTCAAACACTTGTTCGAATACATAAGTATATAAATAGCATTTTGGCAACTATTATGTTTGTAGTATCCTAGCCTTCCTGATGAGTCTTGGAATTTACGAAAGGCCTCGTCGGCATTGGATATTATTATTACATTAAACTGTATTTTAACTCATAAGTTCTCAATACTCAATATTTATTGAATAACCTATCAATTCATTTCTTGAAGCTGTCTTCAAGGTAATTGATTCGTACGAAGGGCCATCCCCGCTAGTACAGCGGTAAGTCTACGAATTTACAACGCCAAATTCAGGGGTTAGATTCCCCTCGGTGGGTTCAGCAGATAGCCCGATGTGGATTTGCTATAAGAAAAACACACAAACACAAAAACACTCGTATGAAGGACAAAGTTTAAAACAAAGTATTTTTTTTATGAATACACACGAACAATGAGCTAAAATAATAAATCACAAACAATGCAAAAAAAAAGGCTAAACATACACATCTGATAAACAAGGGTCCACAGGAAAAACTTGACTCAGCATTTTTTCTGACCTTTGTTATGTTACTGATTGTAAAAGCTCCTTAGATTGTATCAATGACACTTAGTTAGTTTTGTTTGTTTGTTGAATTTTGCTGAAAGCTACTCAAGGACTATCTGCGCTAACCATCGTTAGTTTAACAGTGTAAGATCAGAGGAAAGGCAGTTAGACATCATAACCCACCGCCAATTGTTGGACTGTTCTTTTTACCGACGAAGAGTAGGATTGACCATAACATTATAACGCCCACACGGCCGAAAGGGCGAGCATGTTTGGTGTGATGGGGATTCGAACACGCGACCTTCAGATTGCGAGTCGAGCGCCTTAACCACTTAGTCATACCGGGACCGCCTTAAGCTAGTCTCAGTTGTGTTTACAGTGTATAATATTTCTTTGAGTCACCTGTTATGTAGTAACCATCTCTACTGTGACTTTTTTGTATATCAGTAAGAATGGCGTAACCACCAAACATTTTCGAGTCAAGTTGATAAAGCTAAACGGATTTTTATTAGACACGGTACCTTTAAGTATTACATTTGTATACAAAACTAATAATTTCAGAGTTAGTATCGAGATACGTAATTACGAACTTTTAGGAACTACTTTTGCTGACTCCTTTGATGGCAATCAGTAAACTCTAATAAAAATGTTATCCGACTGATACACAGTTAATATTTGTCCAACATTTTAAATGCTTATAATGGAGAAAGATATGAATTATTTGAATTATATCTGTTTACGGTGCACTCTAATAATATTTTTTTCCTTCACGTGATGTATCAACAACAAATAATATTCTTTTTTATGTGTAAAAGATGATATGATAATGACTTGATATAAGATATATATTTTGTTTCTCTGTGTTTAAGATCTATTTGCAAAACTAAAAAGTTTATTTATTAACACATGGACTCATAACACTATGAAACAAAATTTTTACTTTTTCTTGTTCCTGGGCAGAAAGTGTTAGTTCCAAATTGCTTATGTTTAAAGTAAATGGAAAAGACCTATTTTTCTCTTCAAACTTTGCTTTTGTGACCTGGTTAATGAAAGTTTCAAATTTACCCATTCTCCAGAACATTCCAAGTAGATTCAGTGCTCAGTAGTTAATAGAGAATTTTCTCGAACTTACAAGAAAGTTTCGAGAACTTTCTAGAATGTTGTAGAAGTTACGAGAATTTTCAAGAAACTTTTAGAATTTTCTAGAACTTTCCATATACATGGGCTCACCACTCACCACTTCAGTTTAGTTCTAGCTGCCTAAGTGAACACACAGACCTATCTGAGTTTATCAGAGACGGCATCAAGAAGCTGCAAGCATTCTCCAGATGCATTCTGCTATGTTTGCGGCCAATTTATCAAGACTAGAGCGAAAAACTACTCTGTGACAGCATCTGGTAAAATGTGTGAAACCTACAAGGCATATTTCCGTATGCCTGCCAGGGATCAAGACAAACCCTGGGCACAATATCAAGTGTGAGCCACTAGTGGACCTTCCCACCATTGCACATAAAATTGGGTCTTATGAAACAATTTGTCACAGCTCTTGTTAAGGAGTCTGCAGCCTTCAAGTACCTTTGAGTCTTCTTCCTTAAGCTGTCTGAGACAAAGGTCAAAGCTGGTGTCTTCGTTGGACTACAAATAAAGAAGATCCTGGAATGCACAGAATTCCCCAAGAAGCTCAGTAGGAAGGAAAAAAAAAAAAACTTGGGGCAACTTATTTGCAGTGGTTCGGGGCTTCTTGGGCAATCACAAGGCCGAAAATTATGTGGAACTGGTTGAGGCTCCAGTGAAGAACTACGGCAAAATGGGCTGCAGGATGCGCCTGAAAGTCCATATCCTTGACGCTCATCTTGATAAATTCAAGGAGAATATGGGAGAATACTCAGAGGAGCAAGGTGACCGTTTCCACCAAGATATACTGGACTTTGAACGCCGTTACCAAGAAACGAATAAGGAAAACATGATGGTAAACTGTTTTAGGGACTGATACGTGATAGTAATTTACGTTACAGTCGCAAATCTCAATAAACTATTCACTTCTAAACATTTTTGTTTATTTTTTATGACGTTAGTATAAAGACATGTAAGTCTCGATCCGTATGCTGTTTTATTCAGACCGCATGCAAATAAAAATGTGCAAATTTGCCCGTTTTTATATAGAAAATAGGTTAATTTCTAAATTTCATTATCCAGGTCACAAAAGCAAAGTTTGAAGGGAATAATGACCATTTTCTGTACTTTTAAAACATAAGCAATTAAGAAATAATACATACCGTCCAGAAACAAAATTTGTTACATAGTGTTGAGTGGCTATTTGAGTTCTGTCCACTGTGAGGAATTGAGCCTCTGATATTATGTTGTAAGTCGGTAAAGTTATCACTGACTCACCAGGTGACGTAAGAGTAAAGACACGTTTGATAAAATGCAAAGGTTCGTAATTTAAGGATCTTTTTTATTTCGCAAACTCTGCTGATGAAGAAGTAATACAAGTATATTTGAACTCTTTTGAAATGCACCTATAGGTGCAACATACAAGTTTAATTTGATTGTTTAACACTCCGCCCCCCAGTGGCACAGTAGTAGGTACAACACACAAGTTTAATTTCATTGTTTAACACTCCGCCCCCCAGTGGCACAGTAGTAGGTACAACACACAAGTTTAATTTCATTGTTTAACACTCCCCCCCAGTAGCACAGTAGTAGGTACAACACACAAGTTTAATTTCATTGTTTAACACTCCGCCCCCCAGTGGCACAGTAGTAGGTACAACACACAAGTTTAATTTCATTGTTTAACACTCCCCTCCAGTGGCACAGTAGTTGGTACAACACACAAGTTTAATTTAATTGTTTAACACTCCCCCAGTGGCACAGTAGTTGGTACAACACACAAGTTTAATTTAATTGTTTAACACTCCCCCCCCCAGTGGCACAGTAGTTGGTACAACACACAAGTTTAATTTAATTGTTTAACACTCCGCCCTCCAGTGGCACAGTAGTAGGTACAACACACAAGTTTAATTTAATTGTTTAACACTCCGCCCCCCCAGTGGCACAGTAGTAGGTACAACACACAAGTTTAATTTCATTGTTTAACACTCCCCCCCCAGTGGCATAGTAGTTGGTACAACACACAAGTTTAATTTAATTGTTTAACACTCCCCCCAGTGGCACAGTAGTTGGTACAACACACAAGTTTAATTTAATTGTTTAACACTCCTCCCCCCAGTGGCACAGTAGTAGGTACAACACACAAGTTTAATTTGATTGTTTAACACTCCGCCCCCCAGTGGCACAGTAGTAGGTACAACACACAAGTCTAATTTAATTGTTTAACACTCCGCCCCCAGTGGCACAGTAGTAGATACAACACACAAGTTTAATTTCATTGTTTAACACTCCCCCTCAGTGGCACAGTAGTTGGTACAACACACAAGTTTAATTTCATTGTTTAACACTCCCCCCCCAGTGACACAGTAGTAGGTACAACACACAAGTTTAATTTCATTGTTTAACACTCCGCCCCCCAGTGGCACAGTAGTAGGTACAACACACAAGTTTAATTTGATTGTTTAACACTCCGCCCCCCAGTGGTACAGTAGTAGGTACAACACACAGTAAAGAGTAAAATGGTTCTCGTTATTTTAAATCGCAAATTTCCATTAATTTACTGTCAACTAGGCTTCTCTATTTATTTTTAAGACAAATACTTATCCATCTGTTTGTCGGCTTCCATACGACACTTCTTTTCATATTGTTAGCATAATTAGGCTACAACTAACTGAATCCTGACTTGATGTCTGTTTCACTTGGCAAGAAAATCCTATCGCATTTATAGTCTATCTCATATGAACAGTTAGCTGTCACAACTGTTACTAGTGGCACCTTCGAAACTGAAGTAAAATAGGGTATGTTAAAATAATATATAACACACAACGTTAAAACTATTACTTAGAGTCGATGTTCTTACTTTTGTCTTGCAAACGTACTAACGATGTCACGATTGCATTTCATTTATTGTACTTAAGCACTACCTAATATATTATAAGATTAGTTAATTTTTGTATATACAAATGAATGGCGTGTTCTATAAGTGAGTTTTTGAGGCTTTAATCAAATAACCAGTCGGTGTACAATTTGATCAATTATTTCTCGCTGACCGCAACACATTACTTCCTGTTTAGCACACGGGAAATAATTAAAGGGTTGAATCGGTTGAATCACATTATTTAATACGCCTCTCTCGGGCCTGGCATGGCCTAGCGCGTTAAGGCGTGCGCTTTGTGATCTGAGGGTCGCGGGTTCGCGCCCGAGTCGCGCCAAATATGCTCCCCCTCCCAGCCGTGGGGGCGTTATAATGTGACGGTCAATCCTACTATTCGTTGGTAAAAGAGTAGCCCAATAGTTGGCGGTGGGTGGTGATGACGAGCTGCCTTCCCTCTAGTCTTATCCTGCTAAATTAGGGACGGCTAGCACAGATAGCCCTCGAGGAGCTTTGTGTGAAATTCCAAACAACAAACAAACAAACCTCTCTCTCTCTCCTACAGATGGGGCAATGTAATTATGGCAGAATATTTCCATCTTTTCATTCATTCACATGTAATATTTAAATTTTTACGAAGACATTAAGTCATCATATTTCTGTGAGCTTTCAGTGACTTGTTATATCATATAGATGTTTAAAAGTACCTAAGGTGACGTGATTTCGTTCTCTATAAGTTCAAAATTAACTTGGTTGTTTTAAAACACAAATATTACATTGTGCTAAATCAGGCATGCCTTTTATTTTCGTTTTAACATGTTATTTAAAAAAATAATATGATTCTCACTGCATTGTATTCCTTTACAAAACTCTTTTTGTTGGAATAAGACATCCTGATGAAGCCGAACTACTCCCAACTCCAACGTCTCTCTCTAAATCAGTAGGTATTATTAAATTAAGCTCACAACGTCAACCTCTAAATCATTACTATTATCTTAAGTAAGAAAATCTTCTGTGGTGACGTATATAAAGGAGGACTGGTAAGGCCAGTGACCAATAGTTAGCATCAGAGTTAGTATTCAAGTAGTGTCTCATTGAAGTACTCGTACATAGAGAAATATAGATGTTTAGACACTGATTTCAGATTACAAAACATGGCAAGTGGATTACAGACAATATAACAAAGTAAAACAAACCCAATGACACCGATACTTTTTAAATTGTCCAGATTAACCTCTTATATTTACAACACTCTATTCATTTGCTGTATATTATTTCCACATGGGTTTCTTGACCTTTAACCCCTGTATTTCAACCTCATCTCAACTTGGATTACTCAGATATTTTGTATCTTATGAAGTACTGTATAAAGATGTTTTTCTTTTTAATTAGAAACTAGCTAGAACACTCAAAACTGTGTAACTAAAATTGTAATAATTGATAAATAAATTCAAACTTTCTTTTTTACATTTTTTGGTGTTAGATTCAATCTTTTGTTAGATTTTCTGAAATAATTCTGTAAAAGTTAAAATGCTGAAATAGAATCATAATCCACACGAAGTTCTCTTATACCTTGATGGGTCAAACATCTCAAAATTATTTTTACAATAATCGTAGTTCATATGAAAAACAACTGTACACAAAATAACACTTTTTAAAGAAAAAAATGTAAGCATTCGCCATTTTGTTTATGTGGACGTCATTGGCCGTTGAAGGTAAACATCAAAAATGTTTTGGAACTTTATCATGTAAGATCATGCCTTATTTGACAATTGTCCTGCAACTTAGTTTCAATTGGAAAAGAGTCCATGGTGAGACTGCTATAAATCAAAGCATACCTGAGGCATTTCATAATTTATTTATTGTACAAGGTCCTCGAGTTACCACCACCCATCTCAACATTCTGATCGTACAGAAATCAATGATGTGACCAGTGCGTCTTTGTATGAAGTGATTAGTGTACTATTTTCATTCTCCAGCTGCTTGAAGTATACAACGGTTAAGCAGATTTGTCATGGAAGCAACTTTTGTACCTGCGATTAACCTTGATTATGTTGCGTAGTGTTTACTGAATGGATTTTGCTACTGAGCTTTGTGTTCGTGGGTTTACGCCAATCACAAAACGCTGTACTTTGGTTATCACGACTTGAGGATATACTTGTTATAAGTCTATTTCTAGATGGTTCTGATGTTCCAAGTTGATACATATTCCTTTGTTTTCCAACGCCATTAAAACAAGGGATATTTTCTTCTTAGGAGCTATAATTTCCTGATCTGAAAAATCTTTCTGGTCTGAGTACACAACTATTTAATGTCGAAAAGGACTGTTGTAGATCCCTTTTTTATAATAATACAATTGTGATAGCATCCAGATACCTACGACACGCCAAAATTAACAAAATGTAGTTGTGATACAGATCGTACCATTGCGACTTTATATAGGCTGTGGTTTTTACGTGATTTACTGATTTTCTTTTACAAAATTATGTTAATAATACACTACTTGTAAATTACCATTTTATTTAGTAAGCGTAAACTAGTTTTTTAATTAGAATGGTAACTAAAGTTTATCACGGTGCTGTCGAGTTTACTCAGTCATATAATTACATAATCTGTTCTAGGTACTAAACTACATAACGTATTGAATGATACAGAATTTCAAATCACTTGTTATATTAAGTAGACGAGCAAGAGCATTTAAGGTAGTGTAATATAACTCTTCATAAGTTCTGTGAATCATGTGGTTGTTTTTAATCGCAAGCATTATTTTTGCTGAATCAGAAATGACACTTATTTTTGTGTCAAAATGCTAGATGATTCTTACAGTTGTAGGTGCCGTTGGATTTACTCAGCTATATAATTAAAGTCTGTTCTAGGTTCTAAATTACATAACTTAGTGAACGATACATAATTTGAAACTCCACTGTACTTATTCACTCAGTTAAAGTGACATGATTTATACAAGAACATTTTGCTAAGTTATAAAGAACCACATTTTAGAATTATCTATAGAACTGTTTAACAGATCACGTGCTTATTTACAGCCGTAATAGTCTTGTAAAAATGACAGGCAATCACATTACTCTGTAAGACTAGTCGTGTAGTCATTTTACGTTAGAGACAGCTATACCTGATTCCTGGAGTCTCTGAAATGACTGGTCTGTTCATGTATTGCACGAGATGTCATTCAGGTTAAAGATATAAAACACATCTATATTTTTAAAGCTGAATAAATAAACTAAAATTATTCAACTTATCAAACTTAATGAACACTTGCTTGGAAACTCAAATACATGTTAACGAAAGAATAGAGAGTTAATTATTCCAGTGTTTTAAATTTTTACTTATTTTATGAAACTTTAAGCAGTTTTACTTAGTTATACTGGTTGTAGGTGAAAAACAAATACAAGGAATATACTGATATAGATTTTATCAAACAATACTGCGAGATTATGTGTTATATGAATGACCTAAAAAAATACCATCTTGAAAATAAAAACATGTACACATTTACTAGTGAACCGTGGATAGATGGCAGAGTGATAGGTTAAATCTTTTCCCATACTGGATACAGTTTATTTTAACGAGAATTTCACATGGCTTTTTAATTTATTAATTTATGACATTATACATTCCTTTAAACAATGGATTAAATATTCAAATACGAATTAACTTGGTTTTGGGTCGTCACGAGCTAGGGTCAATAACTAGAACGGAAAAAAAAAAGGAGAAGCAGCTACAATGTAGCAATTATGTAGTTTTATTGTAACCATTGTAGTTTTATTGTGACCATTAAGAGAAATGTATGTACGAAGATAGAACTTAACGTATATTTAGTTTTCAGTACTCGATACCTTGAGATCATCATAATAGTATCACATTAACCAAACACTGATATCAACATCTGTGCAACTGTAGAACATGACCTTAATTAAACTAGAAATTATGGTCGCGTTACAAATATTCGTGCACTTTGTTACTATGGGCTAAGTAGATGATATGAACATAGTTAAATTCCATATTTGTTTGTAACGGGCAAATGAGATTTTGATTTTCTAGGTCTGTTAATTGTGGTCATAAGAAAACATCTTAGTAGACGATAAGAAAGTACAAGTTAAGTAAAAATATATATATACCCTAAACAGAATCCTGACGACATAGAATTTCAGGAAATCATTAATAATTACTTTCTGTAGTCATAAACTATTCAATGTACGGATTACAACTTCCGAGTAGGCATGTGATGAACTTTTAATCTATGGACTGAAGACGGAGAAGCGTTTAACATTGCCAAACATTCAAACCTCGTATTAGCTAAATTAATAATTTATACTTGCATTTATGAGAAAATTACTCTTTGCACTCTTTCCTAGTTTAAAACTACTGACAAAAAAGTGGAAAAGAGTCAGTCAGCAGTACCCTACTATCCACGCTAGGGATAGACTTTCATCCTAATATCGTATCCAGAGCTTAAATTGTGCTAATAGTTTGTGATATCGCACGCATTTGAATCCAGTTCGTCACACCTAAAATCCAAAGCTCTACAACAGAGTCAACGTGTACTCCTAAATTACTAACGTAGAAAGTTTATGTCTAAGATGTTTTAAAAAAGTCAGATGGTGAATTCATTATCGGACCTCATAATTCAAACGTTAGAATCCTTAAAACCAGTTGCATCCACGAAAGGTAGGGTCTTTATCTGAGAGATAAAGCCCTACTGACAACTCTTGTTTTTGTTTCAGCGTCTGATACAAAATATGCATTTGAATGGAAATGTGCACGACGAAAACTGTGAAAAATAATGAAGGTTATTTACTTGCTATTGAAACATAACACGACAGTTTAGGCTTTAGGTTTTGAAGAACCAACAGCATAAAGAAACCAAGGACGTGAAAAAAAAATAAAATTTTGATAACGTTTATAGAATTTCAAGTGACATAAAAGTCCGTAAATATGCGAATAAATCAGATGAGCTTCTTTGTCACAAACAAATACACTGTACTAAGTAGTGGCAAAGAAAGTTTTTAACGGTTACATTAGAACATCTTAAAATGTGATAGAACCACGATATTGTAATACTACATGTAAGCAGCGTTCTTTTATTCTTTCGTTGATGCATTCAAAGAGCAAGATGTGGCTGTAAACCTGTCATCATTCTCAGAATTTCGCTTGAAAAAAACCGAAACGTATGTCTGAGTTTAACAGCGGTAAGTGCTTTGCTGAAATACACAACTAACCCACTGAACACGAATATTTATATGAAATCATTCTTTCAAGACCTTGGCCATCTTCTAAATAACATATTTCCAAATATACACACTTAATTCAGCGATGATGGTTTTGAATAACGTTTTATGAACTTGGATCATATTTCTATTACTTCAACATAACACGAATGTTTTTCACCAATAACCTTTAAGCCCACTGATACTGCGTGAAGAGAGATTATTCATACAGGCCACTTGGGCTTTCACAGAATACTAAGCATTCAAGAACTCCTCCGATACGGTCATGCGTCTAAGTGATACCAACGAATTACCAAGGTCGTGACATAATCTTGTCATTGTTTAGAGTAATCCAGGAAGTAAGTCATAAAAGTTCCGTAACCACCAGTTTCACTTATTTAAACATCTCTTATTGTTGCTTCTACATATAAAGTTTCCAATTCTCCAACCAATTTCTCAAAGTTTAGTGATACGCTAAAAAGCTCTTAATATGTAGTTTCTATGGCCACGTAATTCTTACAATTTTGCTTGTTTTTTCTCTCGTAAAATAGCGATAAATGCACAGTTTATCAACCTTAATAAAATATTATTTGTAACCTCGTGGATATAACACAAAGTGAGTCTTAGTACTAGGGTTTTAAAATAAAGACCTGAGACCTTATTTGCAAACAACTGATAACGCATCCATTTATATTCAAATTATGAAAATGACCTGGTGCGCTTGTCAAAATTTTGATTTATGTGTCTTCGTCTTTCCAAATGCTAAACGTACGCCAACGATATGAATTATAGATCCATGTAAAATTATTGAAGCGTTGAAATTGATAAGTAAATATCAACGTTTAGTTTGCAGTTTGTGCACGTTTCAAATTTTTCACAATTACAATGAATATCGAATTAGGTACAATACTGGGATTGAAGTGACGTAAATACTCATAGCAATTGTTAGTGGATATTTATTATTTACATTTAAAAATAAAATGTTGTAAGTTATACTGTAGTAACACTTAGGCTGAAGAGAACACATTCGTTATGTAAACATGCTCACGTCTATGTGTGTTATAAATTCTCTAAGTTGAATTGTGCAATAATACTGTGAAGTGCGGATGGTATTCTGAAATGATATATATTATGTAAAATTAGCAAAATACAGTATTATAAAAATCTAATAAAAAAACAGACAATCTGTGCCGAAAAAGTATAATACCCTAAAGTCTCTTGTCTTTAGTGTTTACATAAAAGAATGAATAGCAGTACTGTGGGAAATGTTAAGTGTTTACATCAAATATATGTTGAAGAGCTGCTAGTATACAACATATTTCATTTATAACCAAGTAGCTTCTGAAGGATACACGAAAAACAAATCAAACTATTATTTTTGTGCTTTAGGCCTTACTAACTTCGTATTTGCGTGTTTTGTGCTTTAGCCCTTACAAACTTCGTATTACTATAATAGCTATGACCAGTACTAGAAGATTATAAATCTCTATGGTAATTTTTAGGCTGATTTTCCAAAAACTTAAGCTTTTTATAAACGTTAATTTAAAATCATAAAATTAGTACACAATGCATGTTGAAAACAGATAATAGAGTTATCAAATTACAGGCCAATAATAAATGAACATTCTGTGCAATTCGTTATTTAACAAGAGAAATAAGTTAAAAAAGGAATAAATAAACTCCAATTCTGATGTATATCACAAACTGTTTCTTGTTAGGCATACTTTATAAGTTCACTAATGGATATGAAAAAGAAATGAAAAACAGCTAACAACTGCTCCTTATACTAAGTGTATTTTAAACCAATTCTGACATCGAGACAGTTTCTAATTAAAAGCTATGACTTTCAATATTATATCAAAGTATTAAAATAATGATAGGAACAACGATTTGTTGAATATAGGAGAAAAAGATTACCGGTTCCTTTTTATCAGTTCCAAGGAAAAATATATATTTAGGTAATGTAGCTTAAAATAGTAAATAAATGAAATTATAATACCCTTGGCTTTGGGCCATCTTGATGTGCCACCACGGGACCCGTCTACATTGGATTAGAGGGCTGAGTGTCAAAGCTAGGAAAAGGAAGGATTTCCAATGCAGGAAACATTCCATGATTCTCCAAGTGGAAAAGATTATATATTGCTTTTATTTATAAAACAAAGTTTAGGACATGAAGTGCCTCGTTGCTTTACCCAGTATATTGATAATGTTAAATCTACTGACACTGAAAATATAAGATAGATGATATATCGATAATATTTTGGTGGGAATACGCTTGTTGTATGGTTACTGACTGTTGTCTGTTTAAACACTTCAACACAGCCCCAGTTAATGTTCTCCTGCAGCACGTGGTACACACAAAAGTGGTTCGATGTCTCTGCTTGCCTGACGGTTGTCGCCAACGTTTTCGAGAGGCGCTTTCTATCGTTTATGTTTCCTCTTAGCTCTATTATTGGGTTTGAGGGCGGTACCAGAACGCGTGACGTCACAAGATACCCGTATCTGTATGATGATAAATCTAGATTTTCCTGGGATAATTTTGTTGCAACTGGTTTTGTTCTTTGTTTATATATATATGTATATTCTCAGCGTGTCTTAAACTTAATCGTTATACAATTCCACGCTTATAAAGAATATAAATAGGTAAATAAGGAGATAGACGGATGAATAAAAAGAGATGAAAATAACTAGAAAGATAGATACATTTGTGGATAACAATATCCATATAGGTAGCTATGTCACGTACTAAAATTTTACAAACAGTAAGGAGTTCAAACTTTGAAAGAACGAGCTGAAGAAAATGAACCAACGTAAGGACAAATTTTTTATTATGAATATAACATCACTCAAGTAATACACAAAAGGTATTATCAAATCATATAACATTAAAATGAAGCAATAAATAAAGAAATTATGTTTAATCAATTCACAGGAACTGAGAAAACGGATTTTTGGTTTGAAAGTAATTCTACATTAAACTATAGTTTATGTCTACCACGATTTTAGAGGTTTAAGTCTTTCCACTTACCATTATCACATGGAAGTCAAATATATAATCAATATCATTTGTTTGTTATAGTAGCAAAGTCACATTAGGCTACCTGCTGTACTCACCGCGGGGAATCGAGCCTCGGATTTTTAGTGTTATAAATACGTACATTTATCACTGTCTAATGGGGGGATGGGTGGGACGAGAAAACTAAATTTACGTTTATATATCAAGAAACAAGTTGTAAGAATATACATCCTGGTATGGCTAGGTAGGCAAGACAGAAAGCGACAAAAGAAGTGTTTACTAATGTGGAAATAAACGTCAAAGATTTAGAGCTAAGCTTTGGAAAATGTATCACGATAGAGTAGATACAGAGTACTTACACGTGAAGGCATGAAATTACATGAAAAGGCTCCCTATTATTGTATAAATGTGTGTGTGTTAAGGGACATAGTTAAGGACCACATAAAAATACAGTTCTATGAGCAGGTCAAGCGACAGAATGTGCTTGAGCATCTTACTATTAGTAACGTCTGATGCTAGCAGGCGACCTAGATAGATCAGAACCGAGACCAAATAAACAACTACAAAACAACAGAAGATAGTGTAAGTAATTCAATATACCAGTTTAGTTAGGAGTATACACTGACATAAAACAAAATGTTATATCGATTAAAATGCATGATTCATTAATTGGGTGACCTCTCTGTTGGCGGTATTCCCAGCCGTAAATCCAGTAACTTCTCACGAGGTTTGATATAGAAGATTTAGATCAGTTTTAAATGCGTATCCTAAGCTAATAAGCAAAATAATAAGGCAGGATGTTTGATAAATAAAATAAATATAATAACAGTTAATACGCTATGCTTATTAAACAGTTAATCAATACTGTTAATGAAAATAACATTAAAAAGTATGAAATATAGTTTTCTTTACAAGAAACCTATAAACTAGTGATGAAAAAAATCCCACTAAGATTGTATACGTTTATGAATATATATTTGTGTGTATGTACACACGTATATAGATACCATTGTAAAGCCACCATGTGGCGTCTCCGTGATTCTGCCTTGTGACTACATGGACAGGTGGTTAAGGCGCTCGATTTGCAATCTGAGGGTCGTGGGTTTGAATCCCTGTTCCACCAAACGTGCTTACTCTTTCAGCCGTGGCGGTGTTATAATTTGGTGGTCAATTCTACTAATAATTGGTAAAAGAGTAGCCTAAGAGTTGGAGGTGGGTGGTGATGACTAGCTGCCTTTCCTCTAGTCTTACACTGCTAAATTAGGGACGGCTAGTAGAGATAGCCCTGATGTAGCTTTGCACAAAGTTCAAAAACAAACAAACAAACCAAGCCCTGAGAAAGATCTCCTTCGGTGTTGATTGTGGTCGAGATTCGCTCATGGGTCTTCTTAATTTATGATTAACTTACCAGATTTTCTATCAAGAAGACACACGTTCATCGATCGACAATTTAATAGCATTGGAAAAAAGAAGAATATGGATCAACTTTGGTGTTAGAACCATCCAAAACGAGACTTACAACAAGCTGCATTCTAGCAGTTGCGAGCAAAATGCTGCTCCTTATAATAGGTGAGAGCAGATAGTTCAGGAGCAAAAGCTGTCCTCGTGCCCATCACAACAATGTAAAACATAATCAAGATGAATCTTCGTCTGCAAAAATGACGTAAGTCACGTGCACGCTAGCTACTTCCACCACATAGCTGTTCAACTGTCACATACTGAAGAACAGCTGGAGAATTAAAGAGGTATACATATTATCCCACATGAGAACACACCGGTCGCTTTGCTTATGGACTGTTGAAACGATCCTCCTAAACTAAATAGATTAAGAAAAGCCCACGGAAGAGGTGGGTACACTGCACACGATGGCTTTACAATATCATCTTTTCTGCAGTACTTTTTTCGTAGTGCACGATTGTTAGATATGGTACGAACCGGATGTTTTAATATAACTCAATTTCTGTTATCATGAAGTTGAATTAGAATCATCTTATTTTTTTTCTACTGTTCTAATAGCTGTACGATTGAATCAGATTTACACTCTTGTTTCTACTGTGTCTTACCGCACTAATAATTGTGGAGATGAGCAAGTCATTTTTATTATTTTTTTTTATTGTGCTACTAAGTTATGGGTTGAATTAGTGCTAAAACTAGATTTAAAATAAAATTATTATTTTTAAATGTATCTCAGTATATCCACGTATAAATTGATAGTTCTTTAGGGTATTAGATGTATTAACTTTTCAGAATTGTGTCTTAATCTGTTCAGAGTTTTCCAAAGGTTATTTGATAGAGAATAAGGAAGTTGCGCATGCGTATTGTTTCCCCAAGTTCTTCGGGCACTTCTGTTGATTTGCACCGAAATGGTATCTGTTGTGTTGTGGTCACTACTGATAATCAATAAACCTTATTTCTTACCAATTTCACTGTTAGTGCGTGTGGAAATGTTCGTACATTCAGTTTATATGTCCTTGTTTTTCTCTGTATGTGTGAACTAACCACTTTCGTATGTACTCATATTTATGTGTTATTCAATCCTGTGAAAAAAAATCTTCATGTATTTACATATCTTAAATGGTGCATACGTATTGTCATTAACGGTTTCTCAGATCTGAAAAACGAGAACTTTTAGTATTTTTGGTTTAAATTAATTTCATGATAGCATTTATGTTGAAAATTTGAATGTTTATACTTTTAAGCTGTGATAAAAATAAGGGGTCACTATATGATTCTCTTTTTCACAAAAACGTACAGTAGTTTGTATCATTCAAAATGAAGTCTCGGATCCACAAGTGATTATACCGCTCGATTTATTATATCCTTTAAATACGATTGAAGTCTGTTTTAGCTACCTTTAACACATTGTAAAACCTGACATGTTACGTTTTTAACAAGCGCTTATCAATTACCAAGATTAACTTAGAGTGATGCTCAAAATCACGGGCTGAAGTTTGGTTTCGTTTGTTTTCAATTTCGCTACACGAGGACTATCTGCGCTAGCCGTCCCCTAATATAGGGTAAGACTAGTGGGAAGGCAGCTAGGCATCACCACCCATCACCAAGTCATTGGCTACTCTTTTACGAACGAATAGTGGGATTGACTGACACATTATAACGGCCCCACGGCTAAGAAGGCGAGCTTGTTTCGTGTGACAGGGACTCGAACCTGCGATCTTTAGATTACGAGTCGAGTGCTTTAACTATTTGGCCATGCCGAGCTGTCATGGGCTAAAGAAAAATAATTTTAATGATGTGAAGCAAGAAATATTTATACGATTTTTCTTTCATTACATTTTCACGATCGTATTATAATAACACTGCAGAGAAGCACTATTCTTTTCTTGTTTTATTAGTTTCACAATTTCAGAGAAAATAAACTTAAGTTTTGTTACAAGTGATATTTAAGGCACTGTAACTGATATGCTAAAGTTTCACACTAAGACAGAAAATGAAAATAATTTTAGTGCAATTAGCATCATCGAAACACTTATTTTTGGTTTTGTCTTTTTAATACCATTCAGTATTACTGTTTGAGCGTTTGATACCAAGAAATCATTTTAAAAAAACAAACAAACAAACAAACAATCAGTATTACTGTTTGAGCGTTTGATACCAAGAAATCATTTTAGAAACTGATTTCATATAAACATAACTTTAGATGTTATTATTTTGTATTGCAAAGTAAATATCGAAATCATTTTTTACATTTATTGAAGGAACATTAATTAATCGTGTATTTGAAGACAGGTGTCGCAAAGGTTTGCGCTTTAGCATTGGATGTTATAATATTTGTTAACTAATTGACATACAACGCTACGTCCTTTATAGGTTTTAAAGTGTTACGTAGGAGGTATTGCTGGTTATGGTTGTTTAGAATAGGATTACTTTCGAAGCAATGACTACAATTAGAACAAATCATCAGTTATGGCCAAGAAGAGGAGAATTTTGCTCAATTTGTACTCTAACTTTAGGTTTAGCTGGTACTTAAAAACAATTGTGTTTTATTCATGGTGTTTAAAAACCTTGTGATCAAAGTTAACTTGCACTGAATACAGAGTTTTACTGTATTTTAATATTTGCTGTGGAGAGACAATTCCTGAAGATTTACGTTCGTTGATTTGTACAATGTGTTTTTCTCTAGCTCCGTTATCGTTTTACGATGTCAAATGCGAATCAGTAGGTGGTTTTAGATTGATAAATACTTCTGATGTCTTGTGGTAGTCATTGTGTACTGACATTTCGTTTAAAAGTAATATAAAATGCTCATTTTCTGTCTTCAAAAAAAAAAAAAGATTGAGACATCTGAACTTTTGAAGATTCACAGTGCATCTCGTAATTTTAGATGGTAGCTGCTACATACACGTGACCACCTGTGGTAAGATTAGTTAAAAAGAAGATCCCTAAAAACTCTTTAGGTAATTCACTTGAAAAGTTGAATGAGAAACTGATACATTCTGTAGTAGACGAAATCAGAAACTTAACTCCCCAGTGAATAATGGAGTAATGAAAATTAGTTTTGTTTTGGCTCGTGTTTCTTTTCTAAAATGAGTGATAATTTTGAATGGATCAAACAGCAAATACAAATCTCATTCTCTGTCGATGAAAATATTGTAGAAAGAAAACTGTTATTTTGCTAGTTAGTTATGATCATTTTGTTCAGGGTCTAATCAAATAAACATCAATCCAAATATAACACATTGAGAAACAAAAATAATTCTCAATGTGTTATATTTGACTTTTCATTATGGGATCCAAACGTTAGAAAAACTTATTCGAGGCTATTTTTCAGAAAAGTGAAATGATAAGAGTTTAAGTTATATACCTCTCATCACAGTCCTTCAAGTACTTGTACATGTGTGGATTCGAAATGATGAAGTGGTCAGTTATGAGACTCCAAATCAGTAAACATTATTGGTTGCGTGTGATAATCCAGGACAATGCTCCTTCTATTGGCACCACCCTAATACCACCCTTTACTCTGTGCAGAAGACCTTCTCTCCGTTTTCTTCTCTTGTTACCAGATACAAAACAAGTTTAACCATTTAATAGCGTTATTGCGCTCTTTCTCGCGTTTCTGCGGTCATGTTGGTCAGACTCGTGCGAAAGAAGCATCTAGAAACTGTAAAGTATTACAGGTTTCTTGTTATTTTTCACGATCATTTAATAAAGCACGAGGTTTTAGGTTAGTGACATAATTTCAAACCTTATGTCCAGATATACATATGAATACATAAATGACATAATAACATATAAAGTTTGTTATATATATATTTATATATCCAAAACTTCAGTATATATATATTGGATGGGCCACAGCAAAACCACAGTAAAAGAAAACTAAACTTTATGTAAATAGAACATAATTGTTTTCTTTATGGTTGACATATATTCATATATTCGCTGAATTAGGCTAGCATTATAACTGTTGTAATTGTCCACTACTCTTACAGTCCATGTTAGCTTATAATTATTATTTACAAAATATTTTTTGAATTATTACCTTAATATCTTCAATAAGGAAGTTGTTATGGCCCACATAACATTTTCAGTCACACAAGCTACTTTCCCGTGGCCCGGCATGGCCAGGTGGTTAAGGCACTCCACTCTTAATCGGAGGGTCGCGAATTTGAATCCCTGTCACACCAAACATGCTTGCCCTTTCAGCCGTGGGGGCGTTATAATGTGACGGTCAATCCCACTATTTGTTGGTAAAAGAGTAGCCCAAGAGTTTGCAGTGGGGGTGATGACTAGCTGTCTTCCCTCTAGTCTTGCACTGCTAAACTAGGGACGGCTAACGCAAAGAGCCTTCGTGTAGCTTTGCGCGAAATTCAGAACAAAACAAACAAACAAGTCTATAGCAAATGATGCTCTTTTATCAGAAATCTCAAACATTTTAAATAACGATTAAAATATCTCAGCCAATTATATTTTGTATGTTCTCATTCAATCCTTGTCCGCTGTCAAGAAAAAAGTTGAATTCCAAATTTAAGTAAATAAAGAAAAGAAGAAGGGTTCATAAATAAATAATTATGATGAGTGAAAACTTTCGGAAGTTTTAAAGAAATTAATTTTTGGCGTATTCATAGAATAATTATTGGTGAAAACTAGTTAGATTATCAACTTCTAATGTATAAAAAAGCCAGCACGTTGTTGTAATACAATGGCTCTAATGTTATGTTCTTTAACAATAAAGGTATAACCTAATATTGATGTTAGTCTATGTACTAAAAGTATAAAATACATAGACAAAAACTGGAAAAATATTTGTCGATTTTTTAATGTAGAGTCTTCGTTGATTAAATAGTTTTTTTAATATTAAAAACGTTGCTGATACAACAGAAAATAGCTTACTTCATAATCTATTTAAGTTTAAAATTAAGTCGATAATCTTATGTACCTGACTATAAACTAGGTCATCCCATCTTGCGTCTTTACTTTAGGCTTATTATACTGACACTCACTACACTCATAAGGTATTAAGGCACTCACCCACTATCACGGTGATCTTGTATCTCCGTCACTAAAATCGCAATTAACAGGCTGTAATCGAATTATTGTTTCTCGATAAATGAATTTTGGCTTTTATGATTCCTCCTCTTTCGAGGAATCAAGCGTGACGTAACATACACTGGCTTTTCTTTAGGTTATATGGTTCAAATAAAGTTGTTAAAAGTAATGTAAAATTAAATTATTAATATATTTTTCTTGCCGACATGTTTATTCTTCAGCCTTTTATGCTTTACCCTGTTGAGTAAAAATATGTCAGCATTTGTTTTCATTAATAAATTAAATATTACAGTTTGAATAATTATATTTTAATATAAATAATATTGCTTTTTTTTTCTTCAATAGATAAATACCATATCATACTCAAGACAGTATCCATTTATATTTTAGTATCTGTACTGGTTACAGCTGTTCTTAACATTTGGAGATAGGGGACAATGAGACACATAATGGAACCATATTTAACATTAGATTGACCAACAACGAATGTTAAACTCTCAAATTTAACATTTTAAACTCCTGATCATTTACTGTCGCTTTCTTTGTTCGACTTTATGTTACTTTAAAACATTGCTTTTGTAGAAGTCTTTCACAACCAACACAATATTTCGTTGTACTTAATCACGTACAATTAGAAGTGGGAGCTAAACAATGTTCACAGAACTTGACAATGTTTCATTCTTGTTTGATTGTTTTCAAAAGATATAACTGTTTTAGTTGTAAACACTACCCTACCAAAAATAACTAAAGAATGAATTATTTACTACACTCTGAAAAATTACACCTGAATTCAGTCCCTAAAATCGATGGATTGATTTTCATGCTCTTGTTTCACTTACACTGTTGTGAGAATAGTCACATATTAGCATCCAGTCATGCTAATTTAGTCACATATTAATATCTAGTAGTACTAATTTCTTCACACAGTAATATCTAGTTATATTAATATATCGCACAGTAATATCTAGTTATATTAATTTAGTCACATTAATATCTAGCTGTACTAATTTATTCACACAGTAATATCTAGTTATATTAATATATCGCACAGTAATATCTAGTTATATTAATTTAGTCACATTAATATCTAGTTGTACTAATTTATTCACACAGTAATATCTAGTTATATTAATATATCGCACAGTAATATCTAGTTATATTAATTTAGTCACATTAATATCTAGTTGTACTAATTTATTCACACAGTAATATCTAGTTACATTAATATATCGCACAGTAATATCTAGTTATATTAATTTAGTCACATTAATATCTAGTTGTACTAATTTATTCACACAGTACTATCTAGTTATATTAATATATCGCACAGTAATATCTAGTTATATTAATTTAGTCACATTAATATCTAGCTGTACTAATTTATTCGCATTGATATGTAGCTGTACTAAGCTATTCAAACACTAATATCCGGCGATACTAATTTATTAACACAGAAATATCTAGTTACACTAATTTAGTCACCTACTACTAACTAGTTATATTAGTTTATTCACACATAATATCTAGTCGTACTAATTTATTTACGCAGTAATTCCATTTAAAGATAAATCTATTTGATGTGTGATAGAGTACAATGGATTACAGGCAGGGATATTGCACGTCTACAAAATGTGTACTTGGTTTAAATTAACAACATTATGTAACACAAATTTTGTTCCTGGATAGTATGTGTTATTTCTTAATTGCTTACGTTGTAATGGTATAGAAAATGGTCATTATTCCTTTCAAACTTTGCTTTTGTGACCTGGATAATGAAATTTAGAAATTAACCTATTTTCTATGTAAAAACAGGCAAATTTGCACATTTTCATTTACATAAGGTCTGAATAAAACAACATATGTATAAAGATTTACATGTATTTATACTAAAGTTATACAAAAATGTTTGGAAGTGAGTAGTTTTCAGAGATTTGCGACTGTAATGTAAATCACTTTCACGTATCAGCCCCCAAATATAGTCTCCCATCATGTTTTTGTTATGTACTCCCAGGTCACAAAAGTAAAGTTTCAAGAGAAAAACAGGTATTTTCCATTTACTTTAGGCATAAGCAATTGGGAAATAACACTTTCTGTCCAGAAACAAGAAAAAAATAAAAATTTTGATATATAGCGTAATTTTAATAACTAATTGAAAGAAACGATGATTGGTTACGTATAGTAGGATAAGTAGCGATAGGAACTATATCTTGTTACAGATTTGTAGCTAAAAGGGTTTCGGACATTACATTTGTTAAATATAATCGTAAATTTCATTAGTGATCAACTTGGGATTTTTAAAGGAGAACTTGCAATGAGTTTTAGTAAGAAAAAAATATTAAACGATGTTATACGCTCATCATGAGCATATAAGCCAAAAGACATACCAATGTGCTACTGGGGACTATGTTCAGTATAAAATACGCAAATTGATGTGAAGAATGGATTTGTTTTGATTTTTGAGTACTTGTTGTCGAGTTGTTGTTGGAGATAAACGTATCGCAACTTTATAAGAAACATATTTTTAACATGCTATGTTTAGGAATAATTTTGAAAATTACCTGTTAGCATTATTTGTTTGTCTATATTTGAGCACAAAGCTACACAGCGAAATTTCTGTGCTGTGACCACCACGAGTACGGAAACCCGGTTTCTAGAGTTGTAAACCTTCAGACCTACCAATGAGCCACCGGGGACACCCCTTATTATACTGTTCAATTTGAACGGCACAATAAATGTAGCATAATGACTAAACAGCCAACTGTGGAGACTCCTAAAATTCTGTTACATTCTTCTAGTAACTTCAAATATTAACCAAAGAGATGACAGCCAGTCAACAGCACTCGTCACAATTGGGACTTTGTCTGGCTATTTGAACTTAAACGCAGAACAATTATGAAAAAGTAGGACAGTAAACGTAAGCACGTTAAAAATGTTTTATCTCCACTAGTAATCCGAGGGTCGCGGGTTCGAATCCCCGTCACACCAAACATGCTCGCCCTTTCAGCCGTGGGGGCGTTATAATGTGACGGTTAATCCCACTATTCGTTGGTAAAAGAGTAACCCAAGAGTTGGCGGTGGGTGGTTATGACTATCTGCCCTACTAATATTTCCCTGCTAAGACAGGGAGCTTAGATAGCCCTCGTGTAGCTTTGCGCAAAATTCGAAAAACAAACTTGTCTCCACTAAAGAAAAATTGTCGAGTTTACAAGAGTAACTTGTATTATAACTTGAAAAACTCTAACCTGAATATGAAAGTTATTATAAACAAGAGCTTTCAAGATACAAGTATTAAGTGGCCATATCTGAATAAAGTCTTATTATAAAGCCTACATGTGTAAATAAACTGATATATAAAGTTTAATAAAACATAGTAATCTCTTATGATTGATTGGTATATACAGTAACTGAGGTTTTAATGTTATATATATATATACATCATTCTATCAGATTTAGTTAAAATAGTTTGGCATTTATCTGAATTATAAACCTATAACAGAACGTCGCTGTTTTTATGACGATTTCAGTATTCTCAATCTTAGTAGTTACACTGTGCGAAGTGAAAATTTAGAAAGTAAACCAAGACTGACACAGATGGTAATCAGAAAATAATAAAAAAAATTAAAAATAAAAACAGAAAATTAGAGACAGACATGGAGGAGCAAAAACAGTCTGTGAGAAAAAGAGACAAACATGGAGGAGCGAAAACAGTCTGTGAGAAAGAGAAACAAACATGTAGGAGCGAAAACAGTCTGTGAGAAAGAGAAACAAACATGGAGAAGCGAAAACAGTTTGCGAGAAAGACGGACAGACATGGAGGAGCGAAAACAGTTTGCGAAAAAGAGGGACAGACATGGAGGAGCGAAAACAGTCTGTGAGAAAGAGAAACAAACATGGAGAAGCGAAAACAGTCTGTGAGAAAGAGAGACAAACATGGAGAAGCGAAAACAGTCTGTGAGAAAGGGGACAAACATGGAGAAGCGAAAACAGTCTGTGAGAAAGGGGACAAACATGGAGAAGCGAAAACAGTCTGTGAGAAAGGGGGACAAACATGGAGGAGCGAAAACAGTCTGTGAGAAAAGAGACAGAAAAAGAAGGAAAGAAGCACAGAACAGACTTCGACAGTAGAAAGAAAGATAGGAAGAGGACAGGGTGAAGAGAGTGGGACATATAGGGTGGGTAAAAACAAAAAAATGTAGACGTTGAGAAAAACTAAGAGAAGTAAAAATAACCAGTGAAGGGTGCTAAATAAAAGAAAAAAACCGCAAGTGTCGTAGGCTTCTCTCATTGGTCTCGTCTGTCAAGATTAATATTGTAAAGTACTTGTGTTTGTTACTAACTTACGTTTCAAAATCCATCTTTACCTCTAGGGAATTTGGAAAACGTTCCACAGCTGGCTGTGGTGTGACAAGTTTCACATTTGATTCTTAAACGCATTATTTTTAGCTGGCGTGTAAGCCTTCAAAATAATAGCTCTTCATCTCTTTTCTAGCTGATCAGTTAGCACTTCAGATGAATTATAAAGGAAAACTGATGCCAACAATCTTCCGTTAAACATGAAGTCATTTGGCGAAGTCTTTACTTGAAAGCGTCCTGAAAATCATATCGCGATAAGTGCTGAAAATGTTTGCTTTATAATTATGTTCAATAAATCATGAAAAAAAACTTTGAATCTACATAAGACAGTTTCTAGGTCGATACACGGACTTAAAATGTATAATTCTGTGAGAGATCAATAAACCGTTAAACTACATACTAACATAACATAATGTTTAGAGAAAACAAGGTACCTATTGGTCCATTTAGGCTCTCCCATCCTGTAAATTGAACTGAAACTATTAAGTAATAATAAAAAAACAGCATTAAAAGTCAGCCCTTGTTATTCATAAAGTTATCAAGCTTCCTGTTAAATTCACTTAAGTTGAAAACCACCTGTTCGAAAGACCAACGCTCCCCAGTGGCAGAGTGCAATGTTTGTGGACTTATACCTCTAGAAACCGGGTTTAGATACCCGTGGTGGACAGATCACAAATATGCTTTTGTGTTTAATAGGAGAACAAACAAAAAATAAGCCAAAGGCCAACAACATCATTAGAAAAATAAATCTATCTTAGCAGAAGATGACTTCTACCCTGCCAAATGTATATTTGTGCCCCTAGTTCTACCATTCTCACCTTTAAGTATGAAGTACATTAACAGTATAAATTTTCTTTACATTATTAAACATCTCAATGAGATATTCTTTATCTCTACTTTTTTCGAAAGCAAACAATTTTTGAGATCTTAACATCTTCTCGTATGACAACACTTCCATTCAAGATACAATCATAGTAGTCCCACTCTGAATCCTTTCCATCTTAACATCTTCTCGTATGACAACACGTCCATTCAAGATACAATCATAGTAGTCCCACTCTGAATCCTTTCCAAAAATTCAATGTCTTTACTAAGATAAGGAGCCCAAGACTGAATACAGTACTCTAAAAGAGGGGCCTAACCAGTAACCTGCAATAAAATCATAACCTCTATATTTACTATTTCTGTAAGATCTATTTCTTTAATATTATAATTTATTCAAATTATAATAACATACATGTATTGCCTTGCGTTTATTGTAATTAAAACCCATTTGTCGTTTATTTGCTCAACTCACTAAATTTTTTTATAAATCAGCACTTATCACAGCTAGCAAAATTCTAGATCAGGGATGGCCAATAATTTTCGGAGGGAGGGGCACTCCACAAAATTTGTGATAAGTTGTGTGGGTTCGCATTGCTACTATATTAATTATTTTACCTAAACATAGATTATATAACGACCCCATTAAGTTCTTTCCATAACTGCTTGGAGTCATAGCGAGCAATACTGGAATGTTATAATAGTTGGATCTGACCCAATGGCCGTATCTTGCCCATCCCTACCCACTATCAAACATCTTAAAATTACCAGCAAATTTAAGTAACATATTGACTGTTCCTTTATTTCAAAAAATCAAAAGTTTTAAGACTGAGTCCTGAGTCTCACCCCCCACTTGTGACATTAACCCTGTTTGACTTAACTGCATTTACAACAACCTCCTGCTTTCTTCCATCCAGCCATTTTTCTATACAATTTACTAGTTTATTCCCCAACACCTACAGAGATACCTTTTTCTTACAACATCTTTTATGTTGTACAACATCTACACAAACAGTAACCTTTTCAAAGAATGTCAAACTATTTATGAGGCAAGATATTCCCTTAGTGAACTCATATATTGGCTATCTAATAAAATAAATAGCCTTGTCAAGAAATTTTTATTACACTTTCACAAACTTTTCTCTTAATTGATGCAAGACTACTAGACTTATAGTTACTGAGACAATTTTTATCATCTTCTTTGAAAAAAGAAGTAATATATAGCCAGCTTCCAATCCTCTGGTACCTTTCCACCATTCAAAACGGACAAAAATAATAGCAAGTGGCTCAGAAATCCAATCCTTAACTTTCTTCAAAACTCTTGGGGAAATATTTTCCATCGAAGGGAACTTATCATTTTTTAAACTTCCCAATCCTTTCTTAACAAGCTTTGAGTTAATATAATCATCTTGTTTCTATCTATAAACTGTTCAAGAGAAGGATAATTTTTAAACTCTTCAACCGTAAGAAATGAGGAATAAGTCTTATCTAATTAACACAGCTATCTGATAAATCATCAGATACAACTTAGCATTCCTATCCTTATCTTAATGTATTTAAAGACAACATTTTTAGACAACACTTATAATTCCTGCTTTTTTATTTTCAACAATCTTCCAAATCTTTCTTAACGCCAATTAATTTAATTTTTAATTTTTTAAGCTTTTCCTTCATTTCCTATGTGAACCAGCCTGGAGTTTCACTTCTAACCATCGTGTTTCTTCTCATGGGGGATATTTTAATCTTGAACACTTTCACATTTACCTTTATCAAGTTTCCACGTGTGATTGTTATCTCCAAACAGCACGGCTTCCTAATTCACAATAGATAATTCTTGTTGCATCTTTTCAAAATTTGCTTTTTTGAAGTTTATAACCAAGTATCATTATACTTTATCTCCATATGCAGCAAAAGATGTTATTTTCTACGATCTCAGCTATTTCTACGTTAAATGTTAACAGTAACTCTAGAATAGCATTGTTTCTAGTAGGTTTCTTAACCATTTGGTGAACAAATCCATCTTAAATATTTTCACAAATTTTACTCCATCCTTGTTTTACTAACATTTCCCAATATATATTTCCTGAAATTAAAATCACCCATAACTATGACCTTATTAACAGTTGAAATCTTACTCTAATTGAAAGTTTCTCATTAATTTCATCAGGTTCTTCTTGTGGTCTGTAATAAATTCCCATTAAAGTTTTTTTTTTTTTTTCCCTTTAGCCTCGTGTGGCACATCAGTATGCTTGCAGACTTATATTCGAATTCCAGTCACACCAAATATACTCGCCTTTTTAGCCGTGAGGGCTTATATAATGTTTTGATCAATCCCACTGTTCATTGGTAAAAATGTAGCTCAAGAATTGACGATGGGCGGTGATTACTAGCTGCCTTCCCTCTAGTCTTACACTGTTAAATTAGAGACGGCTAACGCAGATAGTCCTCGTGTAGCTTTGGGCGAAATTCAAAACAAACAAACAAAATAGTGTTTAAAAATCATGTTTATATCTGTTGTCGTTATTCATTTGTGTCCAAACTCATATTGGAATATTGTACACTTGAATCGTTTACAGTTTTGAAGGCGATTCTTGAAAGAGATAAATTGAACTGCAATTTAGTTTCGTGCTACTTCCCTGCAGTATTGTTAGATATATTTTTATTTAAGCACACTTGGATAATTATTCATTTAACTCGTTAAGCCTAAAGGTGTTGTGTGGCTCTAAAACTCAAATTACGAATAAAAATATTTTTATCTATTGCTTTGAAGTTCATATGTCATGTTATGTTGTAGCCTCTAGTGTACCTAATTCTTCTCGTGATTCATGGCATTCGCATGTTTTACTGATGTCACGAGAGTACAAATTGTAGCGTTAAGCGTCTCTCGTGGTACCTCATTTTGGTTTCTACTGACAGACAGACAGACATACAACACATTACTGTATTGTGATGCGAGTTGTTTAAATAGGTGAGTTCTCCAAGTAGTTTTCGGCACCCTTTTGGAGAAATGGAAAGCTTGGAAAATTAACCAGTTTGGAGATTTTATAATTCGGTTATTTCAATGTTTCCCCTAATTCTTGGTAGAACATTCATAGAATTGCATCAGTTATTACTAGGCCCGGCATGGCCAAGAGTGTTAAGGCGTGCGACTCGTAATCTGAAGGTCGCGGGTTCGCATCCTCGTCGCGCCAAACATGCTCGACCTTTCAGCCGTGGGGGCGTTATAATGTGACGGTCAATCTCACTATTCGTTGGTAAAAGAGTAGCCCAAGAGTTGGCGGTGGATGGTGATGACTAGCTGCCTTCCCTCTAGTCTTACACTGCTGAATTAGGGAGGCCTAGCACAGATAGCCCTCTAGTAGCTTTGTGCGAAATTCAAAACAAACAAACAAAACAAGTTATTACTGAAGTTTGCTCCATACGACTCGCTATGAATATTTCAAATTATCGTAGATGTTTCAATTACATTCGATAATAGTTAAGAACAAAGCTACACAGTGGGCTGTCTGCTATAATTCCACAGACATACTGCTGTGCTATTGAATAGTTTTCAGTATTGATTCTGAATTTAATAGGTGATATTTTGCAAGAACTTTAACTACAAATATAATTTATCTTTTTATCACAGCACTTTAAGACCTCTTTTCTCAATGCTACACATTTTTTTAATAAATTAATATTTTGAACTAGTATTACAAGCTTTTAACATGAGTTTGAACTGATCATTTATTACGTAAGCGACACTGAATACTGTAAACTTTTTTGCTATTCTGAGCTAAATCTCATTACGCTATTATTTCAAATACTATTAATATTTAATAATTATTTTCTGATTTGTATGAAAAATATTATTCTGGTTTATCTGTTCGTTGCTTGAATTTCTCGCAAAACTACACGAGACCTATTTGCTTTCGCTGACCCTAACTTCACAGTGTAAGACTAGAGGGAAGGAAACTAGTCATCACCACCTACCGTCAACTCTTGGGCTACACTTTTCCCAACGAATAGCGGGATTGACCGTGCCATTACAACGCCCCTACGGCTGAAAGGGCGACCATGTTTGGTGTGAAGGAGAACTTTTTTGAAGAGATAACAGTATCCTTAGAGAAGAACAGTCTTTATCACTAAAGTTTTTAGAATTTTTATAATATTTTAAATATGGTTTATTATTCTCATTATGTTGGAAAGGGTATTGAATTCTGATGGATGCTAGGGGTGACATCTCTTGGCACTTTACACATCTTTCTCAAAAAATAAAAAGTAAAAAATACGTTTTTTTAGATTAACCTTTAATTAGTTACATTGGATCACATAAATATATTATCAGTATTACAAAAACACAGCAAACAGTTACTTTACGAAGAAACTTTTATAAGCGGAAGTGTGATGTGAAATATAATACTAATAAAAAATAAAACTTTCCACGAAATTTCATGAAAGACTGTCTGATGTTTACATGGAAGTAGTTAGGCTCACTCGCTTTCACGAACAAAGTCGAATAATGTTGTTTTACTTTTCGATCACTACACGTGCTTTGCGTAATAAACGTGGAATTAATTACTAGCTCTCTTGGGTAAATTAATAACAGTTCTTTTCCTTGGTTTAAAACATACAAGTGTTTAAAACGTGAACTTGGTAATTAACGTGTCAACGTTATTTGTACAACAAGTAGCGCGTGCTAAGAATTACTGATTCTACCAACTTTGTTTGTTTGAAATTAAGCGCAAAGCTACACGATAGGCTATCTGTGCTCTGTCCACAACGGGTATTGAAACCTGGTTTCAAACGGAGACCGCAGATATATTGCTGTACCACTAGGGGGCATTGTACCAACTACTGAAAGAATTCTAAATGTGAAGCATCGATAAACTAATCGTTCAAAATGAGAAAATAACTGGAATACATTCCTCGTTAGGGTTAGTTTAATATCCAAGTGTGCTGAGGCTGGTTTTACAGCTATCAGGAAATCTTTATTACTCATTTAAACTCGATATACATAGTTTTAAGAGCGTTTTCGGGTTATCGCAAACGTTAATCTCTGGCAAACGCTGTCAAGAAAAATAATAACAACAACAACACACACACACACACACACAAACTGCTGCCAGTCAACTGATTAACTGATTTAATCTGAAGCTCAGTCGTATGTAACATGAGTTGTTAACTGACGTGTTTTCACTAATTATCAGGTGATGCCAGATACGTTACGACACAAAACTTCAAAATGTAAATGATAAACCTGCTAGGTAACTACTTATCATTATCGAAACTTAGCTGCTTCCACATTATGCTAGGATAAACAAATACAAAAATACGAATATTTTATTGGTATTATATATATATATTTTTAGAAAACAAAATTATGTTTGTGGTGTCAATGTTCCTATAAAATGTCACCCCCCCGTAGTACAACGGTAAGTCTACGGATTTAAAACGCTAAAATCAGGGGTTCGATTCCCCTCGGTGGGTTCAGCAGATAGCCCGATGTGGCTTTGCTATAAGAAAACACACACACACACACACATGCTCCTATTTGTTTGTTTGTTTTTGAATTTCGCGCAAAGCTACTCGAGGGCTGTCTGCGCTAGCCGTCCCTAATTTAGCAGTGTAACACTAGAGGGAAGGCACCTAGTCGTCACTACCTACCGCCAACTCTTGGGCTACTCTTTTACCAACGAATAGTGGGATTGACTGTCACATTATAACGCTCCTACGGCTGAAAGGGCGAGCATGTTTGGCGCGACGGGGATGCGAACCCGCGACCCTCAGATTACGAGTCGCACGCCTTAACACGCTTGGCCATGCCGAGCCCAGGCTCCTACAAAATAATGTAACCACAGGTTAAAGATAAATACATAAAAAATGCTAGAGCTTTGGTTGCTCTTGTCGTTGTTGTCTTTATCTCGAAGCTAAACAATGGGCTATTTGAACACTGTCAGCCATGATGAATCGAGCTCCAGATTTTATAGTTGTGAGTCTCTAAAACTGCGGTGACTCCACTGGAGGTCTCTTATCAAAGTAGCATGATATGCAATTACGAAACGTTTGTGCAAAGATGTAAAGAGAACCAATTAATGAAACAAATGTCTCATATAAATTGACAAATCTATCACCACTAATGTACACAAAATTCAGAAAAACAACGTTATATTTGGTATAATTTAAAATAGTTTGCCTGTTACTTTATACGTTCAGAGAAAATTTATTAAAAAATATCTGGAATACTCCTGTTCCTGAAGGACGTTATTTGAATGTAGGAGTAATGAAAAGTAATCTTCGGATAGGAAAAGTTTGTTTGTCTGTATTTGGAATTTCGCCCAAGGGTACACGAGAGCTATCTGCGCTAGCCATCTAGTATTTCACAAAATGTGAAACAGCAAATTTTCTGTGTCTCCTCAAGAACCCAATAAGCGAATTTGGTGAAGGTTCATCCAGAGGGGATGAAGTAATGGTTAAAAAACTCCATTGAAAACCACAAAATGCAAAACTCAAAATTTGTAACCACTTCCGCGTGGCCCAGTGAACCTCCATACCAGTTGAAGATCCATCCAATCCAGTCGGAGTAGTCATATGGATATACAACAGACAGTACTAAATATATATAAGTACAGTATTATTATATACATGCGTATATATATATACGTCATTCGATGCAAAGAAAAACCGTCTTCTTTTAGGTAGCTTGTCCCGCGTGACACAACCCACCACGTGCAAGGTGTAAATAAAAAGATAGCCCAATGTGGCTTTGCTATAAGAAAACACACACATCCCGCCGAGTCACTAGGTGTGAGACTTAGAGATAGGTTTACAGGTATGACAGAATCGGGAAGTTGGAGTTCTTAAACGACAACCTTTTGATTTATCTGGTGTATCACTCTTAGTTCAAAACAGCACGTCCTTGGCCTGTTTCAGAAGAGAGAAATTAAAACATATGGATCGAGTTGAAAGATGATGATTAACCCTAAAGATGTTAATTATAGTATCTGAGTATGCTGGACCTTTTCTCTCATACTTCACTCACATATTGGAACGATCAAACTTATTAAGGCTTTATATGTAGAGCAGCGTTACATTTATTGAGTAGTGTGGATGGGAGAACTGGCAGCTAGATGCTTTTAGACAGAATGATAAACGAGTTCATTAAAAAAGAACGAAACAAAAAAAGAAACATCCATGACCTATATTACCATTATTTTGTCTTAGAAAAATATGCTACTGTTTTCTATGTCATCTATAGTAGGACTTAATGTTTGATTTGATGACGTCAAAGAGAATGGGGAATTTGTAGAGCAAAATTACTTACACTGTTGATAAATATTAATTATATATTTATTACACATGTATACATACCATTACAGACTGTTGTCACTCATTTTACTATGTCTAAAACCTCAAATTACCGGTGGAGATACATCATATTTTAATTACACATACCAATGGTTTGATTTCTTTAAACGTGTAGACATTTGACATAGGTTTTAATTAGAAAGACAACTATGTATTAATAATGATTAGTATCCTATAATAAGAAGGTTCACTGATTGGTACAGATACAAACTGAACCAGCTGATAGCAATGCACTCTAATGAATTCATGAGAACATTGGTATTTAGTGCACACTAGTAAATATGAAATGTATTATTAAACCACTAGATAAGAAATTTTATTATGGTAAATGTCTGCTCTACACATGTTAGATATACTGTGGTTAGCATATTATAACATTTCTTTCTTTGCTATCTCTCTATGATTCTTAGAATATATATTTACAAACGACATTACACATTTGTGATGTTTAATTAGTAAAACATAAAGCAAATAAACATTACATACATTTGGTGTTTAGTTATTAAAACATATTGTAAATAAACATTACATACATCTGGTGTTTAGTTATTAAAACATAATAAGGACGAGCTGAATAATTAAATAAGAACAGTAATATAGGGAATATGACCAACTACGTTTATCTCCCACTGTTTAGTAAACAGTACATTCACGTAGTGTTTAATTATTATAATTAGTTATTTTAATTATTTAAAGTGTATGCTATTTAATCGTGTTTTCACGCAAAGTTTTAATAAAGAATAGAACAAAGTAAATGAATACATAGGTAATTGATTTTGAAAATTTAAAGGAAACGTTTTTTTTCAAGAGGGGTTAAATCGATGTAAATATAACTCATTTTTTAGCAAGTGTTTTTTGTTCCTTTGTAGAAAAAACAACAGCACGCCTGATTCACGTGATTGGTTGAACAATCTGTATGAAGTTATTAGTGATAGCTCGTCACTGAAGTTTTCAACGCTCTGGAAGACATTGACATCCGCGTGACAGGATGTATGAGACATTTAGAAAACCAATCTTCATGAAACTATGAAGCAATCCTGTAATCATTGTTAATCTGTGACAAATGAATAATAAATGTGGTTTACAAGCGATATCCCCTGGTGGCTGGTGACTTTTAATGCTACAAACCCGAGTTTTGATACCATGATGAGTACAGCACAGATGGTGCAGTGTGCAGTTTTGCGCTTAACAACAATAACAAAACAACCAAATTATTAGTTGGTGTTGTTTGTGATAGTTACACAACGAGTAAGTAACATTGCGAAAACGTATATTTATTAAAAGTAAAGTGATACGATAATTTCCTTTTACGTTTTGCACAACAAATTAACTGTAGTTTAACAAAGTATAAATAAAGACAGCAAATTCGTACCAGCAGCGTAGAAATGTTTAAACTGTGAACATTACGTTACATTATTGGTATGGAAAATCAGGGATTGTTATAAAGTACTATTTTGGTCACATTTTGACTATTTACACTCACATATTACAAGTGTGGTTAAACCTCATTTTAATTACCATTTCAAAGCAGTATCGTGGTTATGTTTTATTTATATCAACCATTGCACAGTTCTTCTTTTATGTTGTTTTAATTAATTACATAATGTGAATTAGTAACTTCTTGTCAACCATATACACCCATAAACGTTATGAAAATAGTATCATTTGTTAATTAGGTAATTAGGTGTGGACTGTATCGACACACCATTTTAACAAGATTCCCACCTATTGCAAAATTAGATCACTATTTGCTAGGATCTTGGCCAAGCGTGGATTTAAAAAGATCTCGAAAGCTCTATTGTTCCAACTTAACTCATTATTCAAAACATTCCTTGTATGTATATATATATGTATGTGTATACTACGAACCGTGGCGTCTCTTCGGGCGTTTTTCTGTCTTCCGTTTGTAAAGCTGTTTGTAAAGTTTTGAAATGACGGGAGAGCAGACATGAATAATGCTAATGTCAAATGATATTTCTCAAGAGGATATTCTATTCAAAATCGTCAATAACTTATCATACTGTCGTTCAGATATCAAGATATGACGCAACGTAAAGAATAAAAATGCAGGTTTATTGTGTGTTATTGTTAAGTGGCTCTTAGCATGACTGATATTTTCAAAAACTGGTTTTCGTGTTGGTGGCATGAGTAGCTTAAAGTTTTGACTGTGGAAGAAACTAAGGAACTCGATTAACCTTCTTAAAGTCCTTGAAATAATTTAAACTGATATATTAACTTAAACTTTCCTCGTCACTGGTACTTTTGGTAGATTGATTTAAAGTTTTCCCCTCACTGTGGACAGTAGATTGGACTACACGTGAACAGCTGTCTCTAATTCCTAAAAAAAATGAACAGCATCATCCGCAAACCCTCAGACTACTCTTGTGAGATCGAATAGTGGTATTAGACCGTCATTCTTACAACCAACTCACGCCCCAAATCGAAAAGGTGTTTGTGCGGAAACGGGTTAAAAATCACGAGTTTTCTAATGGACAGTTAGGGTAACTTAACCACTAGGCTAAACTTGGTCCTGAAAGTCTCTATTGTGTTGCCAATTGTCATTGTTTGACAATATTTTTAAATATATAGAGCTCCAGGAATCTGTTCATACGTCACACGAACAGTCAGTTTTGCAATTAAATACAGTTCAACAAGTGCGTGTGTGGGGACTAGTTAAATGGCCAATTAGCGCAGGTCTTATTAATTCATGACTCAGCACTGGGTTCAGTATCTCTTTACAATGTAACTTATGCCAGTACTAACGTCATGACATCACAGTCGTTGTTAAAGTAATTTCCCTGTGATAAGTTTTTAAGCTCCACCAGTGAGCCAGTGTTGTCATTGCATAAATATAAAACGCTATTAACATTAGTACAAAACGGTAACTAGTGGTAGGTACTACTTGTCTTTATTCTCGTAAAAAAGCCGTATGTATTGTTTCTACGCACAAAGCTAAGAGAATAGGATATCTGTTTTATGCCCACAGGTATATAGAATTCCATTTTTAGAATCAACCTTACTGTTAAGTTAATAAGGGGTAGAGAATAAAATAATTTCGTGACGACGAGAAACCCACTTCAAGTAAAAAATGTATCTCAGGACGACTGGTATTAACACTTTTACCAAAATAAAGCAGAGAACAACGTTTCGACCTTCTTAGAATCATCTTCAGCAGGGGCGCAGATCCTGGGGGGGATGGAGGGTATACATACCCTCTTCATATTAGGTGGGGGTATGGTGCATACAATCATCCCCCCCCCTACAGTTTGGTCTGTTGAATTGTTTTATTGCATCACAGTCCTATAAATTGTGGGTTTGTTCTTGCGATTATCGCGTTCTTACCAATCAAATTATATAATTAGGCCTAGATGTAGGCTTTTCCAGTAGCCAAAATGTACATCTTTAATATAGGCGTGCTTCTAAGCGTTTCGATCTAAGCGACAGTTCGTAAGTATCAGTCAGTAGGCCTAAGTATACATGCAAGTATCGTGGCAACAAGATTACTCTGTGACCGCATGTTTACAACTTTCAGGTTCACGTAATCAGAGGTTACCAATTTACAAATTGGACAGTCCACATAAGTGGTTGCAAAAATCACTCCCCCCTCATCGGGTGTAAAAAGTCCACGCCCCTAATCTTCAGGTTAACAAAGAGAAAGTTTGCAATTGTGCCTGGCAAGGGCAAACTTTCTCCTTGTTAACCTGAAAATGATCCTAAGAAGGTCAAAACGTTGTTCTTTGCTTTGTTCTTGTAAATGTGTTAATACCTTTACCAGTCGTCCTGGGATACAATTCTTCAAGTTCACTTAACATCATAATACTGCAATTTTACGAAATGACAGCTTAAGTAACTTGTGATTCGAATTAAGATTATTACTGACGCATGTGTAATTACAACCTACTTCCAAATAAATCCTCCTACGACAGAAGGTTGACCACACATTACGTACGTTTCATGTGTCAAGCAGTAATGTAAGAATGATTCCTTCCGTCATCGCCCGTGCCCAGTGTGATGACCACGACTACACACACTATCAGAAGACACCCAAATTTTCATTGAAATAAGTTTCCGCGAAAAGTGATGAGTCTTATACCAATCACGATTTACAAGTCATCCGCAAACACTCCAGTTTGCGTAGACGTCAACTTCCAGGACCGCGTTTAAGCAAAATGTAAGCGTAAATAAAAAGTCTCAGAACTGCGTCGGGTATGCGGTCAAACGCAGTTGCACTTGTTTCAGCTTGCTCGGCAATCTTTCACAAGAAAAGAATTGTCGATTTCGTCATCTTACGTGAGTTGTAAAGTGTAAACACATATACTCAAAAAAGAATCTACACTGTCCGCTCTGAAGACGCTTTACGTGACTTGTGCCACGCCAAGTGCATATTCAAAAAAGGCGTAAAACCACAAAGAAAAGATTTACTTCGAATTTCGCGCAAAGCTGCACGAGGGCTATCTGCGCCAACCGTCCCTAATTTAACACTGTAAGATTAGAGGTGAGGCAGCTAGTCATCACCATCCGCCGCCAAACTCTTGGGCTACTCTTTTACCAACGAATAGTGGGATTGACCATCACATTATAACGCCCCCACAGCTAAAAAGGCAATCACGTTTGGTGCGACGTGGATTCGAATACGCGGCTCTTAGATTACGATTTGAGCGCCTTAACCACTTGGCCATGTCGGGCCGTTGCAAAAAGCGCCACTTATTGAAATAAAATACAACCTTGAGATCGAGTCTTATTTTATTATATAGTGGACCTTAAAATCAAATTCAGTTTTATGTTCATCTTTCTTTTCTCTGTTCTTTTCGTGAAATAATTAAACCAGTATCTATAACGTAATATGTAGAATAAATCAAGTTATTTTCTCTTATATGTTTTCTCAAGACGGCTGGTATGGGTATTAAAACTTTAATTAAAATAAAGTACAGAACAACGTTTCGACCTACTAAGGTCATCTTCAGGTTAACAAAGAGAGTTTGCAACTAGGAATGAGCCCCATGTAAAGCTATCTATTAATTTCCACTGGCGCATTACTTTACTTGCGTAGGCGTTTCACTATGAATGTTTTTAAATACCAAGTCACTAGTAGTTTTATCTATCTATATGCAAGTGAGTGTAAAACTTTTATATGTATCGTTTTTCAATAAGCTTGAAATATTTATCTTAAATCTCTACAGTTCCATGTAGAAATGATGTAATGAAACGGGTAATTCCAAGAGGAATATCTCTTAGTAAATCTGATGTTATCTTAACAAGCTGTTTGTTATACAGAGGCGTATATCCAGTTCCACAAAGTATATCCTTATAATTATATGCATTTCTTCACTGAGAATAAAATTGTTGTTTGAACACAAGGGTACAACCAAAATGTCTGGTTGTGAGTTGTAAGGCCTACGTTTGATCCAGCAGGTACAACACTGAACATACTTAGCACTTTCAGCTGTGAGACGTTATAAAGGTAACAATAAAATCCGCTATGTAGGTGGTAAGTCCTGCTGACTGATTACCATCCTTCTGGTCAGCGGTTTAAAACTAACAATTTTTATGTTTGAATCTGTGATCTCTGACCTGGTCATTTTTAGCTATGTATAACATAAACAGTTATAACCTGCCAAACACATAAGGGTAGTGTTTGTTTGTTTTTGAATTTCGCACAAAGCTACTCGAGAGCTATCTGCGCTAGCCGTCCCTAATTTAGCAGTGTAAGACTAGAGGGAAGGCAACTGGTCATCACCGTCCACCGTCAACTCGTGGACTACTCTTTTACCAACGAATAGTGGGATTGACCGTCACATAATAACGCCCCCACGGCTGAAAGGGCGAGCATGTTTGGTGCGACCGGGATTCGACCCCGCGACCCTCGGATTACTAGTCGAACGCCTTAACCACTTAGCCATGCCGGGCCCTTCTGTCCTTTTAATATTCCATATAATTTGTCCATTGCGATTCGAAATCGGAGGGGTGTGACAAGTAGCATTTCGTATTTCTCTTCTGTGACCTACAGGTCACTCACTGCTCAACAAGCTTTTTGTTCAATATCAGAACTAATCAGTTGAATAAGAAGAAGATATTACTTTAAAAGTTAAACATCTAAATTCTTGGTACATGTAATTGTAAAGTTTTTAAAAAGTAGACTGCATTCTGCATCTTCAGAAGTTTCTATTGGCAAAGGCCGGGCATGGCCATGTGATTAGAGCACTCGAGTCATAATCTGAGGGTCGTGGGTTCGAATTCTCGTTATACCAAACACACTCGCCCTTTCAGACGAGGGGAAGTTATAATGTGACGGTCAATCCCACCATTTGTTGGTAAAAGAGTAGCCCAAGAGTTGGAGTTGGGTGATTATGACTAGCTTCCTTCCCTCTAGTCTTACACTGCAGATAGCTCTCGTGTAGCTTCGCGCAAAAACTCGAAATGAATGCATTTATCAACAATTAATAACGAACTAAAATGAGTTAATTCAAATTTTTCAAAACATTACGCAAATTTTCCAAGAAAAAAACGAATAAACCAAGAAATTATCAAAATAAAGGTCTATTGATAAGCACTGAAAAGACAAAGATTTTACAAATATTTAACATCAGTTTCTTTTAGATTTTACGAATATTTAATGCCAGTTTTTTTTAGTTTTCTGATTGAAGAATATATTTTTGTTTTACTTTATTGTCTACAGATTTTGAGTTAGCAGGAAAAAGGGAGAATTTTTTTTTTAAGAGTTTCATTAAAGATGTTAGAAAAGAAGCTAACGATTATGACAAGACGGCCTGAACTTGATGATTCACAGTAGAGTAGTTTTACATTTATATTAACTGTACGGTGATTAATAAATTGAATGTGGTCTTTGCGTGTACACTCGCGGATAAAGGGCAGTGCTCTCATTAGTCGCGTGTTGTTTATCCGATTTGTAACGGTTAGAGATAGTTTCTAATAAGGTTAGGGTGAATGGGGTTAAAAAGTGTGAAAAAATTACACTGGAAATAAAATTATCCTTAGAGTGTGGCCTTGTGGTGTTTAAACTGGGTTCCATGCCACCAGAGAAAGTTTTATTAATAAACACGTGATCAGTGAGGGTGAACGGACTCAGGACTTTACAGCAGTCCAACTGAACTGGTTTTGTCCTGTGTTCCAGCAAATACCAGCATCTTACACTGTTTCAGAAGTTGGAGAACCGTCATGTCTGTTTTTTGACTCCAAGTGACGCCCGACTGCCGTTATCAAATACATCAATTAACGCGTTTTCGATCTGCAAGTGAACTAGATATCCCTTGTTTTATTAAAAGCTGTTCATATGGAAGGTGAATTAAAGGCATACAGCACAGTCGTTAGCACACTTCCAGAAGTCACATTACGAAACCATTTTCTGCTGTGCTTTAGAGTTTCCACGGTTGACAACTGTCGGTTCGTTTGTTGGTTTATAAATGTCTTGCGCGTGTTATTTAAATATAAAAATAATATATCAAAGAAAATAAAAATAATATGTTAAAAGTATTTTGTTATTTAACGTGCATGTTTGTTTATTTATTTATTTACATACGCAATTGCTAAATGGAAATTATGTGTCTGTCTCTTTCACTTTAGAGCAACGAATTATATAAAATTATTTTTTACTCTTTCTCTCTATGGTTAATGGACAGTGGTTAAAGCACCCCACTCGTAATCCGAAGTTCGCGGGTTCGAATCCCTGTAACACCAAACATGCTCGTCATTTCACCTGTGGAGGAGTTATAATGGGACGGTCAATCCCACTATTCACTGGTAAAAGTGTAGCCCAAGAGTTGGCGGTGGGTTCCCTCTAGCCTTATACTGCTAAATTAGGGACGGCTAGTGCAGATAGTTCTCGTGCAGCTTAGTGCGAAAATTAAAAAAAAACAACAACAACCAAACTCTTTGGCTAATAACAAACCTTTTTTGCTCTCTACATAAAACGCATTGTGAGTTTTTGTCAATTAAATACAACTTAAAAATTCATATAGAAAAACTTGAATAATTGTTTGTATGCTTTTTTTTTTTAATTTCGCGCAAAGCTACCCGAGGGCTATCTGCACTAGCCGTTCCTATATCAGCAGTGTAAGACTAGAATGAATTCAGCTATCATCACCACTCACCGCCAACTCTTGGGCTGCTCTTTTACCAACGACTAGTGGGATTGACCGTAAAATTATAACGTCTCTGTAGCTGAAAGGACGAACATGTTTGATGTGACGGGGATTCAAACCCGCGACCCACAGATTAAGAGTCTAGTGTCGAGCCTAACTTGAAAAATAATATATTTCAAATCAAAGTGAACTCTCTTCTGCAAGATTTCCCGCTGGTACAGCAATAAGTCGACGGATTTACAACGCTAAAATTAGGGGGTCCGATTCCCCTCGGTGGACTCAGCAGATAGCCCGATGCGACTTTGCTATAAGAAGAAACACACCCTTCTACAGGATAAAGCGTAGCCCTTTGGTCAGCGTGGCAGACTACACAGTTGAAGTTTGTTAGTGCGCGTCCCGTTAACACCAGAAAAATGAAAAGAGAAAGGAATCAAACTCCGAACTTTGAGGATATGGATGTGTTGTAAAAGTAACGATGAAACATAACTATTTGGTATGACAAGAACAATTCAACTGTTGGAAGCGTGCGCTGTTGAATTTCCGCTTCTTGTCCATCAATTCAGTTTGAAAACCATTGTTGATCATGTGTGCTAACTTCTTAAACAGAATCCAAAATTAGGGTTAGCGCAGATCTTATTTTTTGAAAACATCCAAATAAACATCGTGAATAATACGTTGGAAAAATATATTTTTTTTTTGGTTCATAATGATAAGTGTGAAAAGTGTGGGTTAGTATGAAATAACAAAGATTGTATGACATATCTGTTGCGAACTTAGTCGTTATATCAAGCGTTTTTGTTGATCAAAACTCATTTGGTCACCGACTTAGTTTGTTATACGGTGTTTTAGTTCAGTTGTTTTGTATTTCAAATTATTATTTTTTATGCAAGTAAACAAGTTGTTTTGGTTAGAAACTTTATGTACGAAGGCCGAATGTAATAACAATGCACTGAAATTAGCACTTCCATCTGTCACGTGACGAAATGAGTTTCCACCATGTTTGCTGCATTCATGTACATTGATTAAAATTAGGAATACGTCTGTTAATCCATATTTATATAGACGTATACAAGTTATGTAAGCTGATTATAATTAGGATGGCGCATGTTTATTCATATTTATATAGACATATACAAGTTACGTAAATTGATTATAATTAGGATGGCGTCTGTTTATTCATATTTATATAGAGATATACAAGTTACGTAAATTGATTATAATTAGCATGGAGCATGTTCATTCATATTTATATTGACATATACAAGTTACGTAAATTGATTATAATTAGGGTGGCGTCTGTTTATTCATATTTATATAGAGATATACAAGTTACGTAAATTGATTATAATTAGGATGGCGTCTGTTTATTCATATTTATATAGAGATATACAAGTTACGTAAATTGATTATAATTAGGATGGAGCATGTTCATTCATATTTATATTGACATATACAAGTTACGTAAATTGATTATAATTAGGGTGGCGTCTGTTTATTCATATTTATATAGAGATATACAAGTTACGTAAATTGATTATAATTAGGATGGCGTCTGTTTATTCATATTTATATAGAGATATACAAGTTACGTAAATTGATTATAATTAGGATGGAGCATGTTCATTCATATTTATATTGACATATACAAGTTACGTAAATTGATTATAATTAGGATGGCGTCTGTTTATTCATATTTATATAGAGATATACAAGTTACGTAAATTGATTATAATTAGGATGGCGTCTGTTTATTCATATTTATATAGAGATATACAAGTTACGTAAATTGATTATAATTAGGATGGAGCATGTTCATTCATATTTATATTGACATATACAAGTTACGTAAATTGATTATAATTAGGGTGGCGTCTGTTTATTCATATTTATATAGAGATATACAAGTTACGTAAATTGATTATAATTAGGATGGCGTCTGTTTATTCATATTTATATAGAGATATACAAGTTACGTAAATTGATTATAATTAGGATGGAGCATGTTCATTCATATTTATATTGACATATACAAGTTACGTAAATTGATTATAATTAGGATGGCGTCTGTTTATTCATATTTATATAGAGATATACAAGTTACGTAAATTGATTATAATTAGGATGGCGTCTGTTTATTCATATTTATATAGAGATATACAAGTTACGTAAATTGATTGTAATTAGGATGGAGCATGTTCATTCATATTTATATTGACATATACAAGTTACGTAAATTGATTATAATTAGAATGGCGTCTGTTTATTGAAATTCGTACATTATTTAACCAAAACAGACATATAAATGATGCAGTTTATATTATGATTATGCGAGTACCACTGTAAAGTTTGATGCGATTACCATAAATACCTTATGGTAGTTCAGGTAGTAATGTCTAATACATAAAATATAGTTACATGCTACCCGCCAAGGTGAGGGTCAGTTCTTAAACTTTATAGTAATTTTGATCTGTTACTTATACATTTTTCATAATAAAGTAAATGCTATTAATGTGTGAACAAACAACAACAAAACTGTTAATTTCAAGAAGATGCGTTCTTTAATCCTTAAAAAAAAAAATTATGTGTATTACGTTTCGGCCTTAAGCCTACGTTGGACACAACTCAGAGTGAAAGAAACTGTTTCTATATGGTATTAATTATTTTAATCGCAAAGTAATACTTTTTTGTAAATACACCCAGAACAGCATTATCCGCTATAAACGAATATTTGTTTGTTTGTTTGTTTTGGGAATTTCGCACAAAGCTACTCGAGGGCTATCTGTGCTAGCCGTTCCTAATTTAGCAGTGTAAGACTAGAGGGAAGGCAGCTAGTCATCACCACCCACCGCCAACTCTTGGGCTACTCTTTTACCAACGAATAGTGGGATTGACCGTCACATTATACACCCCCACGGCTGGGAGGGCGAGCATGTTTAGCGCGACGCGGGCGCGAACCCGCGACTAATAAATATTCTAAAAAGTCTGAATTAATGAGTTAGTTGGGTTAGTTATCAATTTTTAAAAGCATGTAATGTGTATTCCAAATATTAATTACTTGTTTAAGATGTTATTCTTGGAAAGAGAAATCTGCCACAATTAGTGGCGTCGATATAAGTTTTCGTTGAGATGAGGGTTTGCAATCATAAATCGATAGGTTTGAGTGACATTCTTCAGGGTAGTTCATCTTTGACGATAATTACTGAAGCGGATCTAATTATAAATTTTCAGTACAGCGAAAAATTTTTCGGTGTTTTTCTTTTATTTTCCGACGGGGTCACAGTTCCTGTGTCTCTCTACAACAACGCCACTGATTATACTTTGTGATTTTAAAGCGTATTCAGTTTCTGAACAATATTTTGTTGTCTTGGCATCGGTCAATGACATACGTCACGGCCAGATTAGTATTCAAATAACCTTAACATGTCATTTGTTGGAAAGTTTGCAAGCAGGTATGATTGTTGTGTTTGTGGTAACTCGTAACCTGACAAGACAAGAAGTTTCTTCATAACAAAAACAACCGAGGAATTGAATTACGCGAGATTTAAACTAGTAGAAGATGTTTAATATAGGAGGTTTAAATTATGTGATATTAATTTAGGGGATTCGGAAAGTTCAACGTACCTGTTTAATTGACACGGTCCGTATCTCTCAAAACTATATAACGTAAAGTAATTATTACTAATAACTTTTAGATGAGGCTAAATATCTGAAGTAACTATACTTTAAATCAATAATTAAAAAATATATTTTTCTGTCAGCGTTTCTAGTTCCATTCTCGTTGCCTGAGTGTCTGGTGGCTAGGACGCTTGACTAGTATTCTAAGAATCGCAGGTTCGAATCCCCCTCATCTAACGTTTTCGTCATTTCCGCCGTGGGAGTGTTATAGTTATACAGTCTTCATGGGTAAAAAGTAGTGAAAGAGTTGGCAGTGGGTGGTGATTACAACAAGAGTTGGCAGTGGGTGGTGATTACTAGCTGCTTTCCCTCTCGTTTAGACTACTAAATTACGGATGACTATCGCAGCTATCTGTCCGGTAGCTTTGAGCGAGGCCCGGTATGGCTAAGCGTGTTAAAGTCTTCGACTCGTCATCCGAGGGTCGCGGGTTCGAATTCCGGTCGCACCAAACATGCTTGCCTCTCAGCCGTGGGGGCGTTATAATGTGACGGTCAGTCCCACTATTCGTTGGTAAAAAGAGTAGCCCAAGAGTTGGCGGTGACTGCCTTCCCTCTAGTCTTACACTGCTAAATTAGGGACGGCTAGCGCAGATAGTCCTGGAGTAGCTTTGCGTAAATTTCAAAAAAACAAACAAACAATCTTTGAACGAAACTCAAATCAAACGCAATGTCTGTTTTACATATTTTTGTTAGTTTACATAAATATCTATAAAAGTGTACGACAGAAATATGTATGAATATTTCTGAGATCTAACTTTAAATACTAACACTCAAAGGTCTAAGAAATTATTGTCACTAAAAATACGAGATACAAACATCTGACATTAAGATTCGAAAAACCTATGAGTGAAAGTAAAGAAGAATGTTTAGCAATATGTCTGTAAAACACACTACGTCTGCTATATTCAGTACCCACAAGGCCTTTCGCAGAATATAAGAACTTATAAGAACAGCACTGGTAGTTTAAGATGACACTAATGCGACGAATATCGTACCAAAGACAAATAACAAACACACAAGTCATAAAAATTCAAAGTAATAAGTGATTTGTACAAGTGTTCTTCTGGCGTTCTGTTGAAATCTTGGAGTAAGGATTTGGGCGGAAGTGACGTAATGATACCATGGACGACATGCTCTTCTTCCATCATCTCACGCCTTTACTTATTAGCCGTTATATGAAAAATATGTAAAACAACAGATTTTAATCGAGCAGTAATTTTGGAACAGACTAGAAGTTTTAATTTCCACGTATTCCAACGGCAAATGGTCGAAACTTTGCATTTGTTTCTGACTAGATATGCATAGAATATTTTCCATATTGTTTTATTTATTTGGAAATTTTGCAGTTCATAATCTTACTTGGAATCAACTATCGTGAATATATTAGAAATCTTAAAAATTACAACATTTCAATGAATTTTAAATGTTTGAAAAAATATGTAACAAATTTATTGTATTTTTCATTCGTATTCTTATCTTACATAATGACGTATAGATGGCAGCACTATTGTTCGCTATCGTACTGTACGTGTGTGTGTGTTTTGTTATAGCAAAGCCACATCGGGCTACCTGCTGAGCCTACAGAGGGGAATCGAACCCCTGATTTTAGTGTGCCAAATCCGTAGACTTACCGCTGTACCAGTGGGAGGCTGTTGTACTGGACGAGTTACAGTTTGTTAGCTTCTCTTTTATGGGACCAAGGAAATGTTTCAGTCTCTTTAGGTTTCTTCTTGGAAAATAATACATATAAATGAGTTTACATTATTCAGAATAAACGAGTTGTTCATAAAATGTAGTTACATGTATAATAAAATAAAATTCTATGTTTGTTTTTAAAGTGAATTCAACTTCACCGTATTTCCATCAAGTTTGGAATCGTTTGTTTTGTTTTTGATTGTTTGTTTGTTTGTTTTTGAATTTCTCGCAAAGCTACACGAGGGCTATCTGCGCTAGCCGTCTGTAATTTAGCAGTGTAAAACTAGAGGAAAGGCAGCTAGTCATCACCACCCACCGCCAACTCTTGGGCTACTATTTTACCAACGAATAATGGGATTGACCGTCACATTATACCACTCCCACGGCTGAAGAGGCAAGCATGTTTGGTGTGATAGGGATCCGAACCTCCAACGCTGGGATTAGGAGTGAAGTGCATTAACCATCTGGCCATGAGGGGCCGTTTAAAATTTTCTTCTTAAATTCTACACATATTAATAAAAGTAAATAAATAACCCAATGTTTTTTTTTTTTTTACTGTAGGTTCGTTCGATAAAAAAAAGAGAGAAAGAATTGTGAATATTTTTAGATATTTTATTGTAAAATATCAAGATGTTACTAAAGTGAAACATTATCAAAGGATTTATTTTTAAGCTAAAATTAACCGATTCATTTGATTGCTTTCCTACTACACTATCTTCATCTTGCTATATTTATTTTTTGCTTATATGTTTTGGACAATTACGTCATTGACTATAATACTCAGTGCGAAGAATATAATGGTTATTTCGATGTGTTTGTTTGTTGTTAACCGCAAAACTACACAATGGATTATCTGTGTTGTACTCATCACGGGTATTAAACCTGGATTATAAACCTTCAGATTTACTGCTAAGCTTCACAAGGAAATGTTCAATACAGATTCATCAAGCATGGATACGCAAATGGTTCATAGAACAAAAGCAACGCTTATAACACAGCTTGAAATATTAATTTTATCTTACTTGTGACCGGGCCCGGTATGGCCAAGCGTGTTAAAGCGTGCGACTCGTAATCTGAGGGTCGCGGGTACGCATCCCAGTCGCGCCAAGCATGTTCGCCCTTTCAGCCGTGGAGGCATTATAATGTGACGGTCAATCCCACTATTCGTTGGTAAAAGAGTAGCCCAAGAGTTGGCGGTGGGTGGTGATGACTAGCTGCCTTCCCTCTAGTCTTACACTGCTAAATTAGGGACGGCTAGCGCAGATAGCTCTCGTGTAGCTTTGCACGAAATTAAAACAAACAGTCACTCTCAGATCTTAGTGGCGCCCTCATTGTTTAAAATGGGCAAGTGGAGAACTTTACGATGTCGTCCAAAAATATCAATCGCATCATAAAGTTCAGTAATTTCATCAGTATATTTAAAGAAACTTCCATACGAATTACTAATAGGAAACATATGTTTATACACGCTGATCATAGCACTTTACGTTTATCATTTTACAAGCTGTTTAATTGCTGATGTACACGACTAAGTACTTTATCACAAGGCGAACAAGACAGCTTCAACTTCGCTTGTTTGTTTACAGTGGAAATAAGATTAGCAAACAGACAATCTAAGTAGGAGAGAACAGTATAAAAACTCCCTATAGAATAACAGCTTTCGTTGTGATTTAAATGAGCAGAAATAAAAGATTTACTAAGTACTTATATATGTAAGTATACATGAGGTTGTTTTTTTCTGGAGAATTACAATCGTTGTTTTGATGTCAGTGTATATTAACAGATTGCCGCATCGTTATTAATATAGAACAGTTCTCCTATGTGTGTGTTTTTCTTATAGCAAAGCCACACTGGACTATCTACTAAGCTCACCGAGGGGAATCGAACCCTTGATTTTAGCGTTGTAAATCAGCAGACTTATTGCTGTACTAACGGGGGGGGGGCGGTCCTCCTCTATGTAAGTGATTCTCTTTAAAATATTTAGCAATTATAAACCAGAAACTGTCTTCCGATGACGTCCACAGTGGTACAGGGGCACGTATGCGGACTTACAACACTAGAAACTGGGTTTCGATACCCGTGATGGGCAGAGCACAGATAGCAATAGCTCATTGTGTAGCTTTGTGCTTCGCTTCAAACAGGCCCGGCATGGCCAAGCGTGTTAAGGGGTTCGACTCGTAATCCGAGGATCGCGGATTCAAATCACGGTCGCACCAAACATGTTCGCTCTTTCAGCAGTGGGGGCGTTACAATGTTACGGTCAATCCCACTATTCGTTGGTAAAAGAGTAGCCCAAGAGTTGGCGGTGGGTGGTGATGACTAGCTTCCTTCCCTCTAGTCTTACACTGCTAAATTGAGGACGGCTAGCGCAGATAGCCCTCGTGTAGCTTTGCGCGAAATTCAAAAAACAAACAAACAATAATTTCAAACAAAGAAGCATGTCATACAGACACTCTCTTCATAGATACATATATAGTTCTACTTCACGAGATTAAAATTAAAATAATTGAAATTAACACCAAAGTTATGATAAAAAATTACGTCTTCCGTCTTTTTAATTACTTTTGAAACTCAAACTTTTTGAACTTTCCACATAGTGACAGCTGAGGGTGATCGTTGTTGGAAGAGTTCATATACGAAGGTTGGAAAATAAAGAGGTAGAATAAATTATTTCAGGCACTAACATTTCTCTTTTGAGTACTTTACGAAGCATTTGCCACGTCTTTGAAAACACACAGTCGTCCTTTCTATGAAGTTACCACAATGAAACAATATCCGGGTTCCTCCCTTAAGTTCGCTATTTTTCCTTTTACATTTACATTGTGTTCGTAAGATTTCTTTGCTGAGAAAACTTTTAATCTACAATTCAGGGCGTATTTTAAAGATAGATGTTTGTAGCTACAGAGCGGTGATTGTTTTACTTTATTCGCAGTACTAATTTCGGTAGTGGGGGAAGGTTGTTCATAATTATAGTATAGTCAGTAAAAGAATAAATAACAACCGATTTTGTTTGACCCATGTCGGTTTGAACACAGCGCGAAAAAGGTGTTGACGACTGTTATATATTAACTTTATAATTCTCACGCCTTGGAAGAAACCTTGTTTCACCAAAGTTACCATGGTGATTGACTCCACATGCTTCAGAAGTTCCATTTTTTAAAATTTTATTCTGAGATGTTTGCGATTTAGTAAAAATAAGGAACATGACCGACGTCTGGAATAGCAAGTGAGCTCAGTGAACTTTGACACATAAAGTTACTTATGAAAAGTTGTTTTTATTTCTTAAACGTTTTTTCTCTTTCGCTTTCTCTTGCAGATATGATATGTTGGCCTTTGTTGTTGTTGTTCTTTGTGCTGACTTGAAGGGCGTCGTTTTAAGGAGAAAATCGTTTTCAAATGTTTGACAACAGATGTCATTTACGAGAAAAGGCTGAACATGAATTAGTAGAAATAAAGTACAAAGGTTTGCCATGCTTCATTGTTTAACGTTCTTAAAAGTTGTACGACGTCTGAACAAAAGAAATAACAGGTAGTCATAATTTAAATAAAAATTCCCGATTAGGTGACGAACGAAATACATTTCTCATCTAAGTGAATGATTACTCTGATAAAATTCTGAAAGCAATCACTATTAACGCTTCTCAGGATCCGAAAACCAGGCGAAAAAATTCAGGAAAACAAATACAATAACCAGTTTAGTTAAAGAGTTAAATTACTACTCAGCGCTACAAACACGTCTTTCAGCTATTCAATTTAGGCTTAGCTACCTGGCCGTCGCAATTATTCAATCTCACAAACTTGCTCGACCTTAAAAATTATAGATTTTTATTTATTTGTTCAGTGACAAATTTTATCATGAGTTGGAAACAAATGTCCTCCAGCAGTTGTTAGAATTGGTAATATTATAAGAATGGATAAAAAAGTCCATTGCTCTTATTAACTGAGCTAGAGGAAGTAACCCTGTAACTAGTGCTAAGAAGAGACTTTTTAACCACCTCGAAATTACTCTACCGTAGCACAAACAGTAATTACATTTCCCATAACACTATAGTTTTTATGTATAAAAATAATTAATATTTATAATCCGTGTAGGTAACGTCAAAACGGATTTCGTGTTCTTATCCTTCCCATTAAAGTTATATTATCAACAAAGGCTCATAGTGATAAAATGTGGAGCTCAATCCATTCTCTATGGTGGGCACATGTCTCAGACAGACAATTATGTAGTTTTGAGTTTAAGCAAAAACAGATTGTACTAATTAGGTTAAAGAACGTTATTGATATTTTAATTCATAAAAATAACAATTTTTTTGCAATTCTATATATAGAATAAAAGGTTGTGTGATGCGAAAAACAAAGAATTGGGGTATCAATACTATACTCACCGCAAGTATCGAAACTAGATTGCGAACGTTATAAGCCCTTAGACTTACAAACGAGACATCAGCGGAGAGGCAGTACAAAATAAGAAAGTGATTATTCTGGATGTTTTACCACTCGAATTTATGAGTAAAGTAGGTATTTTCATGAGGAATTGAAATATAATACCAGCGTCAAATTAGACCAATGATGTTGATGATTTCTGACCTAATTAAGCCAGGATCACAGTACAACTTAAATGGTTTAAACTATTTACAACAACTGGAGTGTCCCTCAAATAACAGGAATTATATGTGCTTAAAATCATTTTTATTGTGTAAGATAGAAGAAGTTTTATTAACACCAGGTGATATCTTGAATAAACCTAAATTATCCATGAAAACAAAAAGCTCTTCCAACGAACACATGGTTAACCTTCTATGGTATTATTTAAGTATTAAACGTTATTCATTGAGATTGTTTGTTTATTTATTGTTAAGTCCAATGATGCACAATGGACTATTTCTACTGTTCCAATTGCATGCATTGATCTGCAAATTTTAGCATTTATAAGTCTTTCGGTTTATTGGTGAGAATGTTTTTGGTAAATACTTGTGGTGAGCTACTATATAAGAACAAATAGAAGGTTATTTTGTTTAAAGTTATATTACTTAATGCTCCTATGCTACGTTTTAAAGAACTCTGTGCACAATATCATAGTCCAGAAACAAAATGGTCTCAGTAATAGCTACACCAGTGATAACACAAAGCAATAATAAAAAATAAACAATTTTTGCATACTTTAATTTGTATTATTCAATCTCTATTGAGACCATTATTACTGGCGGCGTTATTATTGGTAGAACGAATTTGATATTAGTTTAATATCTATGTTTTTCCAGTTTAATATAAACATTTAAAGTGTATATAACATGTATTGTTAAATGCGTATTGCGTAAGTTCCGCCTGTTCTCTAAATTTGTCAAAGATTCTCGAGTGTAAGAATCAACAAAATATATTTTACTAAAGCACAAGCGTATCTTCGAATATTGTTGCCAACAGAACGAGAACATCACCCTAAAAGTTTATAAATCAACGCGCCAAGAGACAGTATAATATTGTCGTTACAGTCAGTATACAATAAGCCTCGGAAGCTGTAACTGTGACAAACACTTATTAATCGGAAAAATACAGATATTTGACCAAGAACGTTTAGAGATTTCGAACATTACAAACTTCATTGAATTAACTTCGGACGTTAGTATTTCTACGAGAACATTGGATATTTTCGTCGAGAAATAACTCATGTGTGAAAAATAGAGCCTGTGTGTGTTTTCTTATAGCAAAGCCACATTGGGCTATCTGCTGAGTACACAGAGGGAAGCTAGCTAGCATTTCCGTTCAAGTGAAATGTATCTGTGAGTCAACATCAAAGTAATTTGCGTCTCGTGAACCGTCGACAAAGTATTCAGTTCCAGACGGAATAAAGGAATTAATATTGTTTGTATGTGTGTAAAATATTTTGCATATAAATTAAAATTAATTCGCTCTCCATGATCTGTCGGTACAATATTCAATGTCAGACCAGATGAAACACTCAGTATTGTTTGTAAAACGTTTGCATATAAATCATCATTTGTAATAATTATCTGTAATAATCGTTAAACTGTATAGTTGTTTGTATATTAAAAGATATTTGTGTTAATAAAGAAAACTGTATGAGTCAACATTGTTGACAAACATATTAAGTTTGGTACATATTAACATTCAATTAACCTACAAATTTACGTCTCAGTTTTAATTTATTTGAAATCGTAATACATAACATAACAAATCGGAGATTTGTTCGACATTAACAGGCCAGGCATGGCCTGGTGGTTAAGACGTTCGAATCGTAATCTTAAGGTCGCGGGTACGAATCTCCATCGCACCAAACGTGCTCGACCTTTCAGCCGTGAAGGCGTTATAATGTAACGATCAATTCCACTATTCATTGGTAAAAGAGTAATTCTATAAGTTTTTTATACTTGCATAATAAATTTATGGATAATTGTATGAATAAATCATAACCAATCTTATTTTGAAAAATAAGGAAAGACAAACAATGTTACCAATACTTCAGTGATAAATTTATTATCTCGATTATGTAATCCCGAAACTTTTATATCTCTTTTTGTAATTAAGTAGTTGACGGAAAAATAATTAAATTGGAAATTATTTTTACGACTGAAGTATTTTAAAGAAAATAAGGAAACGCAATTTGAAATATTTACTTCAAAAGGCTACGAATGAGCGGATTGCGTTAAATAAATAGCAGTTTTTATATGTACCAAGTATTTTCAATAAACTTACCTTATCCTACCAGTAATGCCGTATATTACATATTTAAATACTTGTATCATTTAGTTCAGCAACAGTTCTAACAATTTTTTTGTAAGTACTTGTATTTTCAGAGAGATGTGGAAATAAATATTTACTACTGTCACTGAGTTACTTGCTGCATCAGTTTTTGGATACTAATAATATTAGATTAGCTAGTCTTGCCATCTAGTGAGCTAGGAGTACACTATTAATTTTAGGATTAAATTATAATTTCAAAAAATGTTTGTATAAAGTTAAAGTTTATTTAATTAATGAACTAATAAATTTAATATATGTTATAAGTTTAAAATAGCAATAGCGGAAAACTGTACTGTAAAAACTTACCAATAAATAAGATTATAGTTATTTAGGTATGTAATAACTATTTTTTAATTATACAGGTAAAACTATGCTTTGAGAATTAGAACATAATATATATTTTGTTTGTTTTTTTCTGTTCAAATGTATAAAATGTGCTACCAACGCTCTGTTTACTGCGTGGAATTTACTTTAATGATGTCGAATTTTAGCGTTGTAGGTGTATAGACTCAACGCTGACGCACCAGAGAGACAGGATAAAATTTAGAATCGTAAGTTTAAAATACGTTTCTGTTTGAATGTTGATACAAAGTTTGATGCTTAGAAACGTCACGAGAGACCAGAACCTTACTTAATATTTTAGCACAATTATTTGTACCAAATGAGATAAAAATCACAAAAATAACATAAGTTTCTCTCTACGTTTTCAGCAAACTCAATCCAAGTTACACACGGTGAAGTATATTGTACGATAGCACAAAATATTTCCCTCACTTTAATATGTGGACATTTTAAAGACTGAGAATCAGTTATTTAACGTGGACAGTGAGTAGTGGAGTACTATTGACTAGCTGTTCATCATAAGTCCAATCCTTTTTTTTATTAAATTATAAAGGGCAGCAAAGAACCTTAGTAACTTTGCCTCAAATACAAAATCTTAAAGCAATAACAAAGACCTCCATACCGTAAAACATTTTTAATATGTTACTGAATAAAAAGTATATTTACGTTTTTTAATCAAATAGAGCAAAACTCGCGTATTTGTATTTCCTACAATTTAAGTTATATTAGTTTGGTTTTGTTTTGAATTTCGCGCAAAGCTACACAAGAGCTACATGCGCTAGTTGTCCCTAATTTTGCAGTGTAAGACTAAAGGGAAAGCAGCTAGTAATCACCACCCATCGCCAACTCTTGAGCTACTCTTTTGCCAAAGAACAGTGAGATTGACCGTCACATTATAACTCCATTCAAGGCTGAAAGAGCGAGCATGTTTGGTGCGAGCGGGATTCGAACCCGCGACCCTCGGATTACGAGTCGAGTGCCTTAACCATCTGGTCATGCTGGGCCTAGGTTGTGTTAAAACGCGATATTACAGCTTTGCGGAGTACTTATATAATTGAATAAATATGGCGCTCAAATACGTCAGTATTGTTCCAAAAGTATTTTGACGTAACTCTACTCTGAATCCTTGATGACGAGAAACTCACTTGAAAAAAAAATGTCTCAGAACGGCTGGTATTGATATTAACATTTTTATTGATAAGAAGAGAACAACGTTTCGACCTTCCTAAGTCATCTTTAATACCCATACCAGCCGTTCTGAGATACATTTTACTCCTAATCATATCTGCGCCTTTGAAGACGCTGAATTATTTGTAATACTATTAAAGAGAACAATTTATATCATTACTAATTTTTGTTCATTTGTTAAAATGTCGTTAAAATACTAGTTTTAAGAACTTATGAGTGAAAATATAGAAGATTATATTTTAATACATCAACCACACTACAGTTGCCATATCCTGTGCCGTCAAGGGCTTTAGCCTAAGTCCAGTGGTATTTAGACCAGCTGTGATACGACTGACACTTTAGTGTGATAGGCTTTATTTTTCATTTGATAGAATCAACTATCATAAACAACGACATTTACTGTGTGAATTAGATCAAATAATTTTAGCACAATTATTATCAGTGACGTATTTAGTTAGGGTCTAGAGGGGGGCTCATGGGCCTTTGGTACTTTTATTCTATGTAAAATTACATAGGATGAAGGGACCACAAAAATTATTAGCACCACAACCTTAAATCCGTCACTGATTATTATCAATTGTAACTAAATAATTTGCAGATCCAATATTCATTGAAAGGATTAATAATACAAAATTATTTATTCATCTTTAATTTTAACATCAATTACACATTTATTATCATCATTTTATTTTTATTAGCTTTACTATCATTCAGAACCAGCGAGGCCCGGTATGACCAAGTGGTTAAGGCACTCAACTCGTAATCTGAGGGTCACGAGTTCGAACCTCCTTCGTATCAAACATGCTTGCCCCGCGGGAGCGTTATAATGTGACGGACAATCCCACTATTTGTTGGTGAAAGAGTAGCCCAAGAGTTGGCGGTGGGTGGTGATGACTACCTACCATTCCCCTAGTCTTACATTTCTAAATTAGTAATGGCAAGCGCAGATAGCCATCGAGTAGCTTTGCGCAAAATTAAAAACAAATAAACAGAACCAGCAAGCTGGTTTTATTGTTACTGTTAGATACGAGCATGAAAGTACGTCCATCTGTTTTATAATTTATTGAGATTTATTGGTAAAATTGCCCATTAAAGTGTAAAAATTAATATTTCATTTGTAGTAAAAATTGTTAAAGACAAGTTGTTTATATTTATAAAAAGTACGGTTAAGGCGCATATATATTTGATTTTTGTAGAATGTTTTTTTGGTTGTTTTTTTTCTGTACGAAGTAAAACTATTTTATTAAATATCAGTTGCAAGTCACTCTCACTGCAACGAATAATATTCGAAAGGTAACTTGAAGATTAGTATTTAGTCACGATTCATGTGATATACCCATTTTTCTTCTTCTGTTTAATTCCTTAAATACGATTTAACAGACGAGACATTATTCAAGTCTCTTCTTATCATTCGTTTCCTTCACAGATGGCTACAAGACAAGTGATTAGTCATGTTTCTTATGAGTAATACCTTTTTTTCGAGATGACAGATATGTTTGTGGGCATTAAAGTGATGATAAATAAGTGCAGATATCCAGCACACACGTCATGATTTTAAAATGATCTAAAACTTGAAGCACTGTTGTTTATTCCATCTGTGCAATACTTCTGATATATGCGATTCAACCTGCTTTTCACTTTGGGTTCGATATGTGAAAACAACAAATAAACAATCCCATTCTTTTAAATGAGCTAATACACACTGTTGGCGATGAAAATGTCAAATCCATATTGTATGTGTTTCTTTTTCTCTTTTCGTTTGTTTGCTTTGTTACAACCGAAATGTACTGGTTATTATTGCTTACGCTCTTATATCTCACACCTACAACACAGTATGATTATTCTTTTCGCTTTACGGTAGTAGCAGTAGATAAAATATTGAAAAATGTCCTCCTAAAAGAAACCATAATTTTTCAATGCCACTAACTTTCAGAAATATATTAGTATTTATATCGTTAACTTAATTTTTTATTTTGTCTCTTTTTATTTTTTGATTTTCATTAACTAAAAACACCGTTAGGGATACGTTATTTTTAGTTAAAGTTTAAAGGTTTTGAAATGATAGAGTGCCTTACGGTACTTCCGTTTTGGTGAGATCTTGCACTGGTTGTATAAGAATAGGTACGTCGAAAAATCGGCTGCTGGGATTTACTTCTTTTGCATAAAACTTATATTATTATTAAACTTATTTAAAATACGTAGGTAAACCCTTTTCGGAAATTAACATACAACAATTACAGGCAATGTAAATGCTAAAGGCAGTAAACTACGTTAGTAACAACTTGAAGAAAACACGTTAAGCCTTAACATTCAAATTACGAGCCATTGAGACTATTTTGGGGATTGTGCGAGTTAAAGAGACCACACCCTACCATCAAGAGAACTTACTTTTTAGTAGTGTTTGACCACCAAGATGTGGACCTTAGGAGTGGTTCCTGCGCAAATTAGGTATTGCACCTTATAGTGGTAAGAAAGTTTTGTTGAGCCTTTCTCAGTAATTCTTATCGACGGAACTCATGGAAACCTCGGAGAAAAGCTGTTTTATCGCACTAAGGAATTTGATTTTGCGGTAACTACCATGTTTTGTGTGATATTTTCGACGAGGGTAAAGTTTTTACTCCCTCGTAGATTTGGAACTAGCTCGTATTCAATCACGCTGGTTGGCAATTCAGATTTTAGACATCGCAAGGAATTTAAGTCTACATTAATTTCTTTTAAAAGAGTGTGCCAGATAGCTTTGTTTGAGAATCGACCCAACAAGCATATTTCCTCGATTCGCCGACTGGGTGTTGACTGTAAGCGGAAATTAATTATTTACTAGTTAATTTCAAACCATTGCACATTGTACTTGCGGTAGTCTATCTTAACATGAAATGTAAAATTATAATTTACATACAATCTGTATTTCTCTGATGTGACACTAATATCGCTCTTCCAAGTGGCTAAGCGTTGAGTAAGTTTGCAGGTTTATTATACTGAAAATCGAGTTCCGATACCCATGGTGAAAAGATCACAGATAACCTATACTGTAGTTTGAAGCATAATAACAACCATACAGACCACAGGAGCTAGGCATCTTAAACATTTTTGACAAATATTCCAATTTGGGTTTGTTTTTTTTTTGTTTAGAAAGTACTTATGTTTATTAGTACAACGTAAATGTTGGATTTGAACGCAAATAACGTTTGTAATTAACTGCAAGTAACTTCAGGTTTTTTGGTCCTACAGAAGTCCAAGTTACAGGATCATTATAGTAATTGACTTCAACCAGTTGAAAGTAGGCTTAAGGTCAAAGAAAAGCCCTATGAACTTTTCCTCAGAGGTCAATGGAAGAAGAATATCACCGAGACAGGGCTCAAGATCAGGGTGTAGACGTCGTTAGTGGCAAACATGCACACAAGTGATTTTGGAAAAAGAAAAGGTAAAACCTTTAACTGTGTTCCACTTAAGTAATCGAATGGGGGCAGTTTGAAGCTGCCTCTCAAAAAGTCTCATACTCAATGATCGACACGAGATATAGAAGTCATTGACATAGATGCTGTTTGCAACAGTAGGATGAAGTTGTGTAGTGTATAGCACTGGTCTTGATATTGAAAAGTGTGATATTCAAAATACAGCTCCAAGGGACTCCAAGTTCCTGTGTGAAAGAACGGAAAAGTGTCGAACTCACACTCAGATCACTGAAGAGCAAGCTTTAGTTCCACCAGTGGGAAAGGGCGATTATAGTCATAGAGATGATTGGCCCGAAAGAAAAGGGCGATTGCTCTGCCCGAGACGTGATGGCCAAAAAGTAGGGGAAGAGACAGAAGTGCTGAAGAGATAAGCAAAGTTTTTTCTGAGGATATCAGTGATACCCTGTAAATCAGCAACTTCCTGAGCATTGGAGATGGAAAGGGAATGGGAAGCATACCTCCCTCTGACCTTTTGAAAAAGGTCTGTCGACCTTCATGAACTTTGCTTTGGGTCGAGTTGGTAGGTATCTGTTAGTAAACGTAGATTCCAGCGACTGAGGGTGTAACGTATAATCATAATGTATCTTGAGGCCGAAAAATATGTCCCCGAGAAGACATCAAAATCTGGGGCTAACAAAGTGGACTCGGGCTGTCAGAGGAAGGTATGGAGGGGACAGAGACAGGAACATACCTGGACTTGTCAACTCGATTATCTATCGAGGTCGAAAGACTCTTCACATGATGCAAAAATACTCTGATGAAGGTACAGAAAGTGCTGTCTACACACCCACTGTAGTAATGGAACGTAGTGTAACAGTGTATGTCTGAGACGGAGTAGGGGACAACAGATTTCAAGCCTCTGGATAGAAATGTTATTAACGTTTTCTACGTGCTGTATCTCTTTCTGTTTTACCAACTTATGCTATGGCTTTGTTTGTACTATACCCAAACACAATGTCCACAACATAGTGAGAATGCCCAACAGTAGTATGCCCTAACCCAACAAGATCAACTGATTGACCTCGAGGGGGCCACGCCAAGACAGCTCGTCTAGAGGATTCAAAGCCAAAGTAGTGTGTTTCAGTACCCCCGACATCATTCAACCACTAGGATCCTCTCCTCTCCTTCACCCGTCGCCACACACGGCAAACATGTGGGTGGATGTTCAGATCCCAGGGGAGGTAAAATGAAGAGCATACGTCAAAAATACGTTGTATTCCTCAACACGTACAGGAATCCACCTGGATAAGGATTAGAACGAACTCATTATTTTCAGTCAGACGTATAAGAAAAAAACACACAGGAAATTAAAACATATTTTACTTCAGTTGGATATATAATTCGTTATGTCTGTCTACTGAAAACAAATTTATAGAAATAAGTGATAAAATAAAACCTTTTGGAATTTTAGTTACCTTTGTTGAACTTTGCATTTAAGATCTCAAACTTGATGCTAAACAACTCAAAGGGTGGATATTGAATATTCAAAAGTAGCCTGATTACATAAGTTGCATTTCCTTATTCACGAATAATTGTTATTAATGTTTAATGTGCTCAACATACAATAAATTTTCTGTTGATCTTTTATTTCGTTTTGCGAAATTATAACTAAATGTAATTTTGAAACGTAAAAACATCGATTTTAAGGGGCAAAAGTTTTGTCTTGAAACTTTTGTAATATGAGCAAGTTATCAACCGGAACTAACTTTTGTGTTACATCACAGGAACGTTTCAGAATATCTACGGAAGTGTCGTTTTAAACTTTTAAGAAACACCCAAACTATTCAATGATAGAATGATCGGTTTGAGTATTATTTATCTCAATCTGAATTTTAATCTCTACCAAACTATAGTATGCTATGTTTTTGTTTTAAAAAATTTCATGAATGGGTGGTGCTCTCACTACGGCAAACGCCACATTCACATTCTATTTAGCACATTACATACGAACAGTCTCATGTGTATACCGCCATCTGACGAAGTACACACTCTGGATCTTGCTCACACCAGCTAATATCACTTACGTCTAAAAGACAAATGAATTACATCAAAAATATAATTTCTAATGTTATTAAAAGAGTGGGTAATGGGGGTTGTTTTGCCACACTTTCTTTTGTAATTTACCAAGATAATGAGAGTTTATTTAAAAATGTTTCAAGACTTTTTGTTGTTTCTAACAAAATGATTGTTTGTCTGTTTTTGAATTTCGCGCAAAGCTACTCGAGGGCTATCTGCGCTAGCCGCCCTAATTTAGTAGTGTAAGACTAGAGGGAAGGCGGCTAGTCATCACCACCCACCGCCAACTCTTGGGCTACTGTTTTACCAACGAATAGTGGGATTGACCGTAACATTATAACGCCCCCACGGCTGAAAGGACGAGCATGTTTGGGGCGACGGGGATGCGAACCCTCGACCCTCAGATTACGAGTCGCACGCCTTAACACGCTTGGCCATGCCGGGCCGTATTAGTCTTGTATATGGTATATTTGGAAGTTTCTTGACTAATTAGGATAATTTGTTTTTTTTAGCATACGTAATTATGCTTACAACCTCAATAGGGATTATAACGCCCCCACGGCTGAAAGGGTGAGCATGTTTGGCGCGACGGGGATGCGAACCTGCGACCCTCAGATTACAAGTCGCATGCTTAACAAAATGAATTAATATTATTACATACAAAACTGTGTATAACCTTTTCAGAAGTTGTAGTCACTCAGATAACATGAAGTCAAAGTTGACCTAACCACTTTCGAGGTACAACCCAGCTAAGTGAGGAAAGTCAACTTAATCTGAGAGGCTTTCAAAGAAAAGAGTTTTTTTTTTATTTAGTTCACCATTGAAAGAGATGCCGGCATTTGTCAATTAGACTTTTAAACGAATTGTTCAATTCGTCAATGTTTCGGTGTGTTTGGTTCTTACCTGGTCGATATCTGTACATTGTGGCATCACCTGATGTTTTTGTTTTTAATCTTCGCTTTTAATTGCAACAAGAACATTTAAGTTTCCCAAACTTTTATTTTTAAAAGAGTTATCAAACCTTCAGCCAGTTTTTGAAGGATGTTAAGAAGGTCTGGTTTGAGCTGTGAAGATAAAAAAATACATTAAAATATTAGTAGCAGAAAATTGTCTTCAGTAGACATGTTTCAGAAGCTAGAGTGTGAGGATTTTGAGATATTTGAATGTGGTGTACTTGTATATTAGCATTGTTTCTACATAGACTGTATTCTCTTCCATTTCATGCAACAAGCAATACTGTTTGTATGTTTTTGCTAGTTGTTCCTAATTCAGCAGTGTAAGGCAGCTAGTCATCATCACCCACCGCCAACTCTTCGGCTACTCTTTTACTGACGAATAGCGGGATTGACAGTCACATTATAATGCCCCAATAGCAGAAATGGCGAGCATGTTTGGCGCGAGGGCGATTCGAACACCCCACCTTCGGATTACGAGTCGAACGCCTTAACCCACCTGGCCATGCCGGGCCGCAAACAATACTAGTGATACATTCAACAGTGATACATTCTTAAGAACAGTATCTTGTAGGTTACCTATAAAACATACGATACCATATGTGACATACGATCTGGCACAAAACAATAAAAAACACTACAGTGATTGCATGTTCGATGAAAAAAATCAACATTATACTGAAACATAATTTTATGATTTAGTGTTTTTAAAGTACTTAATGCTAGGTAGAGTATAGCTCATATTTCATTATAAATAAAATGAAATGTAACCCAGGATATTTTAAAATTATTTTATAGGCTCAATGTTTCGGCTTTGTACCTTCATCAGGCGATCCCCCTCATCCGCAACGATACGAGTGTGTGTATGTTTCTTATAGCGAAGTCACATCGATAGAAGTACATAACACAGGTTTGAATATTAAACAGTATCCCGCTATTACGGTGGTAAGTCTACGGATTTACATCGCTAAAATTAGGGGTTCGATTCCCCACGGTGGGCTCAGCAGATAGCTCGATGTGGCTCTGCTATAAGAAACACACATCAGGTTATCTGCTCTGTCTACCGAGGGAAATCGAATCCCTGATTTTATCTTTGTAAATCCGTAGACATACTGCTGTTCTAGCAGGGGTCACAACGATATTAGAGTAACCAGCTTATTATACTGTAAAACGCCATCGTATGTTTTAGTTCTGTTTAAGGTATTATCCCAGAAGCAATAGTAGATGGTACTCGAAAATATCACTTTATAATAAGGTTATACTGTTTGATAACAGTACGTAAATCAATCATACAACTTAAACAATACAGTATTATCTATGTTTGTTCTGATATACTAGACCACATGTTACATTAGACAACCCTATCTTATCCTACAGTTTATTTATGATATATGATACAAAATCCGTTATCTTTTTATAAAACTCATGTAACCTTCCACGTCGCCTACAAAATGATAAATAATCCTATACAGTAAGTACTGTTCTTGCAGTATATTATAACCAAGAGCATAGTATTCGAGAAAAAACATTGTCTTATTTGAAATGTCGTGAAACATATACCATAAAACGTACTTAAACAGTCGAAAGAAGAATAGCTCATACGATACCACAAGAAACAGTATAGGACGCAAGAAAGCATTGTAGTACTTCTTATTTTCTTAACATATCTTCGCAAACAATTAAAAACATGCTCTAAACACACAGAGATAGTTTTATGTCTGTTTCTTTTAAAGTCGATTGAGAAAAAAAAAAAAGGTTTGTCTAATCAACCAAACAGAACTGTTAATATTTATACTTAATTACATGAAGAAATAATGGCTGATGCCAGTTGTTCAACTCGTATACAACACTATAATAATGTGATAAATGAAGCAGCTCAACTTGCATTCCGTATTACGTACGATTTTTAAGTACCATACAAATCTGTCTTAACATTTCGTATATCTAATTAGTATCAAAGACAACAGTAAATATCAATAGTCTGTACGTTATACATGATGGTGTATCGTCTCCAATAGGAATATGTAACGATATTATTATGACTTTTTCCACAGTAACTCACTCTTTCATACAAATCCATTCAAAAATTTATATAGTATACAATAACGAATATAGGACTAAACATAGAACATCACCCTATCCAACCGTGCAATTATTATACGACAGAGAATATTCTTTGTTCTATCCTATTTTGTCCCAGTCTGTTGTAAATACTAATTTCATGTGACATTCTCCGAAAGATTAATGCATATTATCTGTGTACCGAGAGAATGCAGACATTTAACTTCCTTAATTTCAAAGCTCTATTCAGTCAACTATATGTAATATGATATTTTCATTGCAGTATCCAAGTAACGACCTTTATGTAGAAACATTATGACGTTTAAGGAGTTTTATTACGGGTGGTATAAAAATCTTCATAACTCTTCGTCACAAAAAGATGATATTAATATATCTTTTCTCACATTTGAAAGGGGGGTAAGTTGACTGAGGGACTTGTAATGTCAATACGAGGGTGCAAACAGTCAATATTTACATGCATTATGTAATGTGAAATGTTACACTTCATATACTGGAAATATAAACTTGCATCAGCAACAAGTTCACACGCGAACCATCTAGAATGATTCTATTGTAAGAAGCCTCAGGCAAATCTCAAGAGACCATCAAAAGTTCAAAGGTATTATCTTTCTGTCGATTTATAAACCCAGCTATTTAAAGCGTACACTATATTTCCAGTTTTGTTCTGAGAACATTGGAATTTTAATGAAAACAATAAGAAGTTCGTTAAGTTATTATCTCTTGTTAATTCAAAGTGATATTAGTTGTTTTTTTTTAATATTTCAATCTGTAAAAGAAGCCTTAGGTAAATTAATTGATTTTTTGTAGTCGTTTGGTAAAATCCAAAAATTATATATATTGCTGTGTTTTATGAGAATGATGTTGTTAGTTGTGATTACGAACCACAACATGAAAATACAATTTATCTTGTAACAAGCGTCTGTAAGGAATGAAAAAGGCCAGTTGTAGGGTACACACATCTTGAAGACTTTTAAACAGACTATTTCCTGTCTTGACGTCGATTTCAATGTACATTCAAGTAGACCAAAGAATCAAAGTTTAATCAAATTACATGGTGTGGTGGACTTGACAGCTACGTGGTCAACTAGGATTGCACATATTCCAGTTTTTACAGCTATTTCATCATGCAAACTATCATCAGTTTCGAGATGTAGATGAAAGGATTGTGAACGTTTGGCAAACTACCCTTTAGTCAACATTCAAATCGTTATTATTTGTTATTTCAGAACAAAGATGTATGACCAGCATCACCATGATAGATCTTATGGTCACATGATTCTCTTTCCTGATCTAAGCCTTTCATATGAAAACGAAGACATTGTTACAGACTGGCTTGAGGTGTAGGATTCTGGAACTAGTTGCTGCCATAAACGTTCTGCTGTACGATTGTCTTTACTTTCATGAGGAACGCTGAACGCGCCATTTTTCGAAATAGTGTTCATTTTTTCTCTACATAGTTTAGCGATCTCGATGTAGATATATGTTTCCTTGGAAAGAACTTTGACAGATTTATTTAGCCCGAAGAGCCTCGCTAATTTCATTACAGTATTTGATTATTGGGAAATGACTGTGAACCGATATATTGATCCTAAATTCGTATGAAAAAGTGCAATTACCCCTTTGAAGTGTGTCACATAACAACAGAGAAATGGTCCCGTATGGCCAGGTGGTTAAGGCGCTCGACACGTTATCTGAGGGTCGCGGGTTCGAATTCCCGTCACACCAAACATGGTTGCCCTTTCAGCCGTGGGGGCGTTATAAGGTGACGATCATTCCAATTATTCGTTAGCGGTGGGTGATGATGACTAGCTGCCTTCCCTTTAGTCTTACACTGCTAAATTATAGGCGGCTAGCGCAGATAGCCATCGAGTAAATTTGCGCGAAATTCAAAAACAAACAGAGAATTGGTGGTAATGTGTGAAAACTAAAAATGTTAAATGATTTGAATTTTCAAGGGTTTCTGTTAATTTGGAATTTTTTGGCTATTGCAATGAATATTTGATACTTAAATATTAATGTGCTATGTGAATAAGAATACAGTCCTCCGAGAGATATGTACTGCCACTTATGGTGTACTTAAAAACAAATAAAGAAAAAATTACCCTTGTGTCTAAGATGTTTGTGTTAAGAGACTTTAGTTGGTAATCTGGGACAACAGATGGCAGTAACGTATAGGTACAGTGATTTACCAGCCGTTGCTGATATTAACCAATATTCGAATGAACTTGGTTTACGTTTACCAATTTGCACCGTTTAGTCTCACAAGCTATCATGTGGTTGGTGTATAAGAAATCAGTACAAGATCATTGTTGTCCATAGGGAAAGGTCAGCATTGAAAGTGATCCACTACATGGAGGAATCTAACGGAAGATTGGAAACAGGTACAGCGAAATATTAAGAATCTACAGCCATTTAACTGCATAATCTCAGTACATAACGGTTAAGTTATGCTTGGAATTCATACATTTTGGGTTACCGATATATATATATGAAAAGAAAGAGGTATGCGACAATGATTTGGTTTTAGTCCTATTTGTGGACCAATGTTCGTAAACATTATCACATTTGGCTATTAAATATGTCAAACTGAAGCTTTCACATGAAGTCCCTTTTTAAACTATTTGGATAACACATAATGAAACTGAAGAAAATGTATGCGAGCCCCTGATTGGATAGTGATTAAGTTGAGAGACTTACAACGCTATAATTGGTGGTTAGATTCCCTGTGGTAGATAAAGCAATGAGTCCCATGTGGCTTTTCCTTCAGACAACCGAGCTAAAATAAAAGCATTTCCTTTGTACATGCTCCAGCGATAACAGCTATTTCTCTACGCATATTTTTTGTTAATGTTAGATTTCTTGTGATTAAAAAATGTTTATTTTCCATGAAACACAGCGAGAAGATAAAAAAAAATCACAAACACAAAATCACTTCCTCTTTTACTCTTGGCATGCCTTCTCTCCCCCAGCGATGAATTTATGGACATGCAACTCTATAATATTGAGATTGGTTTTCCGTGGTGTACGGAACGCTAAAAGAAGCTGTTGATGAAATAAAAACATTTCTGTTAAATTGTTAATTTTTTGTAGCTCAGCATATGTAGAAACCCAACTGATTTTTACACTAATGGGTTTTATTATGATTTAGTATCGGTATTCAAAAGAAGGATCAGTTTTTAATTAGGCTTGCGTTTCATAGGTGTTATCATATTCATATTATGGTTAGATTTACTTAGGACTTTGGAACAGCTAGTGGTCGAACTTAATTTTCTCATAGGATATACACTGGTTTGCATAGCACATCTCTGCGTGTGTATATGCATATATACACATATATTAATTACATTGCAAAGGGCATGTCAGAACTTTTCAGCTGAATATTATAGAGGGCACAAATTTCCGTGCATGAAACTGAAAGAGGAAAGATAATTACGCTTTCGAATTATATTTTTTTAGTTATTATTGGTCATTTTCTCATGATTGCTTCTTATATAGCATCATAATACTCATAATGGGCTCGTATGAATAAAACATTCTCTTTTTAACTACGTGGAAGTTGAGTATGTTGTGAGATCATTAATCGTAAACCTTTACGTGCTTGTGGTATTCATGGAATTTAACAAAGCATGTAGACAACTTTTAAAAAAAAAAAAAGACTTTAACCATATTTTTTTCTTTCACAATGGAACACGGCGGGCCAAACAGTAAATACGGATAAGTAAAGTTACTTTGACGTATATATATTTCTGAAACTTATGCGTTACGAAAACGTTGAAGGTCAGAGTAAACTTGTCATCAGAAAAAAAAAATCCCTTTTATTGTGACGGTAAACATTGAGAAGGGGATACTTCGCAGCGCTTAGCCAGTGATTTTGGCAATATACAATTTTAATCCGAGCCCCAGACAAGGTTATTTTATGCTGCATTAAAACACCAGTTTTTGATCACCTTAGAGGTAACGTTATACCCCCACTTCGAAGTGCCAGTGCTGTATGAGTCTTTGTGTTTTCTGGCGACGCTGATGCCTGATAGAATAACAACGCCCACGGTTGAGCGGATTTTGTAAAGTAGCTTTGCTTAAGACGGATTAAACACTTTTTTTTATAACCGAAGATCAATCAGGGGAAGCGCAATGCAAGAAAAATCAATAATAATACACTCTATTTTTTATGAGATTTTTAAAACTAAATATTAATGTATCCGAATACATGTTTATCAATATTTTTGTGTATCTGTCCTTTCTGGGTATTTTTTCCATTGAATTGATGTAGAGTATGTATGTTAGACATCAATTGGTGCCAGTTCTGTTTGTCAACGTGTATATATATATATATATATAACTCTGCTAATAGTTTTTACAAGTTGAATTATTCGATACTACGCTTTCAGAAGTTCATATAGATATTGTTTCTGTTGGAATGAATGGTGATAATTAATTAAACAGGTTGGTCTCGTTTGGCGAAGCACAGACCTATACAGAGCACTTTCTGTGCTCTGCCCACCACTGGTATGAAACCCGAGTGTTATCGTGGTAAGCCTACAAACGTATCGTGGAACTACTAGAGGGGCTAATTAAAAAGAAGAAAGTTTTATTTTAAAACATATACAACGCTGGTGACGAGATATAAAATCGTCTGATAGTTCGAATTTCAAAAAGAAAATTGTTCTCCGGGGATGATATTCTATACCAGTCATCCCAATAGCTGTCATAAAGTTAGAACCTAAACACGTGCGTGAAGCACTGGACTCGAACTGTCTTTCTTCTTGATACACTCTCCGAGTAACACGCCCAGTTTTATAGCACGGTTCTTTGCACGCATGACGTAGATACTTGTAAGAAAGGTCAAGAATACTGTAGACTTATTTTATGAACGGAAATAATTGTGAATTCTCACAGTTGATTTATTGTTATATTTCTGGCTTTGAGTTAAATATTGTTTCGATACTTAAAGGCAAAGACATCAATAAATTGGATGAAGTTGATGAAGCATCGGCCAACAGGAAAGTCTTTGTTTGATGTTATTAGAACATTTCTAAACGTTAAAACTTTCATTAACAGTCATCTGGGCTTATATGAAGGTTACATTAGTTAGATTGGCGATGAGAGGAAATAATAAAAAGAATTATGGTGAATTTCAGAATATTAATTTTTAGAGAAAGTGGCTTTTAAATGTTGGTAACTTTCTCAATGTACCAATACATTTTAGGTTAAAAGTTAGTGTGTCTCAATTGTGAACACGAGGATCCACGGCTCGTGTCCTATTGTCACTCTAACACGCTAAACTCTTTGCATTGATAACACTTGGTGTAGCTTTAAATGAAAAACGTTTTTACAAATAAATGTATCAATTTCAGTGTTTTCTGTATCTCTTAATAGCTGGTATGGGTATTAATACTTTTATTTATAAGCAGATAACAACGTTTCGACCTTCCTAGGTCATTTTTAGGTTAACAAAGAGAGAGTTTGCAACTGACCGTTGCCGGGCACATGTCTTATGGGTGAGAGTATAAACGGGTACGGGATTGTAGGTGGCGTTGCAGTTGGATGTTTGGTTATTAATTAAGATAGGCAAAAAGGCGTTCCTTTATACTGGTTTAATTTTGGTTTCAGTTGTTGTATAGGTAGGACTTCATTAATTTTGCACTTGCTTATATTTTTTCATTACTTACTTAATATCTGGGTGTTTTCTATGGTTGTGTTATTTTGATTTGAAGTGAAGGTGTTTTTTTTTTGTTGTTGTTTAAATCTAGTTTCCATTTTTCTGCTTGTTTCTCCAATATAGAAATCGTGGTAATTGTTCATTGTAATTTATAAGTTATGCTGGTGTTATGATTATCAGTGATGAGCTTTGTGCAAGACATATCCAATTTTGTTGTCCCGCAGCTCGTTCCAGAAATATCCACTAGTGGTTTAGTGGTAAGTTTAGGATTTCTAATGCTAAAAATCGGGTTTCGATACCCATTATGGGAAAAGCACAGATAGCCCATTGTTTAGCTTTGTGCTTAACATTAAACAAACCTTTCCCCAAATCGTAAATTTCGTATTATCTGTATTTATTTTTTACCACTGTCGATATTTTTCTAACACAAACGTTTTCAGTTTGGTTGAAAGACTTGATTGAAATTAACAACTGTTTAATTAAATTCATTAGAACGACCTGTATTTGCTAATACAGTGGTATGAGGCTTAGGACAAAATATTTACGACCTATCTAACTTGCTACTGACGAATTTCAGCAAATTCTAATGTCTAGTGCTGCTACTGATAGACTGATGACTGCAGATTTCTTTCACAGCCTTTTCAAATAAAGCATAGCGAGATTGTTGATAAAGGTAAAGATACACAGGACAACATTTGGAATAAGTAAGTTTTCATTGTGTTCCAAGGAAGCAGATAATTTCACACAGAAAAAGGCTTAGAAATTATGCCGTAACCCATTTTAAAAGGACATTTTCACCTGTAAAATGAAGGCTATTTACGAAACAAAACCTTTTAATATCAAAGTATATTGCATTGAAGCTGATCACAGTTACTGCAATTAGCAAGATAATGAGTAAATAATTGGAACTGAAGACTCACGAGCCAACTGTTCACAAGTTCTTTACCATACTTAAAAAAATGAAAGACTGGTTTCACAGGACAGGAGGCCGAATAAACTGAAGCACAATATATTCTTTTTTTTTTTCTCAAAATTAATTTTGTGCTTTTGGTCTTGTTAAACATGGTGTTGAAAGGCAGTAGAAAGTTTGCACAAAGTTCCTCGAATTTTTACGTAAAAGTTTTTTGCGATAAAAATGTTGATGTTGGACATTACTTCGTAACCATGGGTATCAGTTTGAGCACGATCAAAGATGGAAAGTTTCATTTCAAGGGCGACATGGAATTTGTAACCATGTTTTTATACTATGCGATTAACCAAAAATATTTTATTTAGAGTGACTGGAACACAAAGTTCAATGATGAATATATTGTGGTCAATGATGATTTATTTTACAGATGCTACTAAGAAGAAAATGTAATCTATGTGTGTATGTGTAGTGGAGGTCTGTTCTAAAAATCGAACTACTTTATTAAATGTGTTCAAATTGTAACATATTTCGTCATATTATGATGTCTAAGTGCGAGTTTTAAAATAATTTTCCAAACATTTGTTTCCTACACTCCCCCTTTGAAAAGTAAGAGGACATGCTAGTACCATTATAATATATATTTTTGCATAAACAAACTGCTAGCACTTACTTCTGAGTAACTGTTTGCTAAAATATTTTTATTTCGTAATTTTTAGATTCTAGATTTAATTTTTTGCTTAGGTAGTTATAATTTACCCTTCAAAATTCTATCTGTTTTTGGGTAACCTCAGGTTAAATGATTTCCATTTCAACTTTGTAATTCTTGAATTCTAGACATAGGTTTTCAATTATGTATTTTTATTTTATTATATTTTTGAAATTATTTCTTATTTTTGGTACGTTGTATGGTTCCAATTGACAAGAATACTTTGGAGCGTTTTCATTTCGTTCTGGCCCGCCAAGGCCAGATGGTTAAGACCCTCGACTCGTAATCTGAGGGTCACGGGTTGGAATACCTATCACACCTAAAATGCTCGCCCTTTCAGCCGTGAGGGTGCTATAATGTGATGATCAATCCCATTATTCGTTGGTAAAAGTGTAGCCCAAGAGTTGGCGGTGGGGGTGGTGATGACTAGCTGCCTTCCCTCTTGTCTCACACTGCTAAATTAGGGACGGCTAGCGTAGATAGCCCTCGTATAGTTTTGCGCGAAATTAAAAGAAAACAAAAACATTTCTTTCTGAAGTTTGTTTTCAATCTTTTATTTTTTTTCTATATCAACTATTTTGCTTGGTTTTCAATTTATCGAATTTCTACTTGTAATACCATTTATTTACGCTGGAAATAACTTCCAATTATTTTGCCATATTGAATTACAGCATCAACATGCACATTTCCGTGTTGTAAGGAGAACCACTTGTACTGCTTTCAATATAGTGATTTAAAATGATTGATTTTTTCACGTCTGGATTATTTCTCAGCTCACACATGATAACAGGAGACCTTATTCTAATAATGTTTAGGTAGCTGTGTTTATTTCTATTGGTACAAACTGTAAACCAGTTCAAGCTCATATGCTACGTTCATTTAGATTGCTGGACAAAATGAAGTCTAGAGACCTTGGATTCTATCACTGTAATAGAGACGAAAGTAATATATTTATTTTTGTGTGTGCAAAAAAATGCACATAATGTATGGATGACAATACCTAAGAGTTTAGTCATCTCTGCTTTGTTTCTGTATTTTATGAAATTAGCTTCACTATATCATATTTAACTTTTAAAATTTCTTTCATATTAATTGTTTTTCAAAAAAATTTCTGAGTAGGTTCATAAATGAACGTTTGTTTCATTCGTATTCTAAAAATGGATAAAGACCACAGAAAAATCACCCATACGGGACTATGCATTCTCTGAGAGTGAGCACACAAAACATAACAAAAACTCAACGTATTAAGAAACCAAATGAATACAGCTACAAAATTATTCTCACCCGATAAAATTAATGATGAACTCAACCAAATAAGACAACAGTTCATCAACAAATTTCCTTGAAAAATCGTTGAAAAATTATATACACACTCATCTAGACTAACAACAAACAAATAATTTATTACTGTTTGTTTGTTTTTTTGAATTTTGCGCAAAGCTACTCGAATGCTATCTTGCTAGCTGTCCCTAATTTAGCAGTGTAAGACTAGAGGAAAGGCAGCTAGTCATCATCACCCACCGCCAACTCTTGGGCTTCTCTTTTACCAACGAATAGTGGGATTGACCGCACATTATAACGCTCTCACGGCTGAAAAGGAGAGCATGCTTGATGCGATGGGAATTCGAACCCGCAACCCTCAGATTACGAGTTGAACGCCTTAACCCACTTGGAATAATAAATTCAAAGAAACAACAAACTATAAAACTTGACATTACTGCATACCATATATTCCCAATTTTAGCGAAAAAATAACCAACATATGGAAAAAAAGACTCACAAAAAATAACATTCCACTAAACACTAAATTTATTTGAAAACTAGGTACCAAACTAAAATCCATACTGTGTAAAACTTATGCTGACAAACATTACATCAACATTATTTATAAAATACAATGCAACAACTTCCACAACTTCTATATCGGAGAAACGGAAAAATGGAAACCAGTTCAAATTACCCGAAAAAGCAAAACTTTGCACGTTTTTGAACACTGCAAATCAAATAAGCACAGCATAAATACAGAAAACAGCCAAATACTAAGTAGGGAAACAAATACAAACACACAAAATCAAAGAAGTCCTTCTTATATAGCAACTAAAACCAAAATTAAGCCATCACAAGGGAACACCTTTATACTTATATTAATAAAAACCTGTCATCTAACTGCATCGCCCTCTACAATCTCGTACTTGTTTACGCTCTCGTCCACAAGACATTAGCCCAGCAACGGTCAATTGCAAACACTCATTGTTAACCTGAAGAAGGTCGAAACGTTGTTCTGTACTTCACTTTAATTAAAGTTTTGATACCCGTACCAGTCTTCTTTAGAATATATATTTACTTCAAGTGGTTTACTGTGGTCATGAATTTGAATCATTTGCATAATTCAATTCAATATACATATATATTCTATATAATATCTCTCATTTTTCAATTTCTCTATTTTCGGTTGCAGTGCGGATCAATGAAGCTGGAATGGTTCTATTAGTATGACACAAGTATCTCGGACATCTGGACTGAAGTTAAGGGAATATTTACAGAACTAACATCTCCCACCTTCTTCCTAGTTTGTGCTGTTTGAAGTTACCAATTTAATAAAGTTGTACATCTTTAGCCAAAACAGTTTTACTGGATTTTACCATTTTAGTTGATACATTATAGTAAACCTTATGTAGCATTATGGTTAACTCCAGAAGAATGAAGACACTTATGTTGTGTCAACTTGAAGGAAACAGTTTAGGTGTGACAGTATATGGCTTAGAACATTATGTTATATTGCTTTGGATAAAACGTTGCAGTTAAAGTTTAATACTTTGGATGAAACGATGCATGTAACAAAGTTATGGCACTTTGGATAATACATTATAGTTAGAGTGAACTATTTTGGATGAGACTGTTTGTTTAAGCTTAAGAATATTTCATCTTGAGGAAGACATTAATTCTTGGCTGTACTTGTCTTTATGCATCTTGTAGTAGAGCATATAGACCTTAAGCCTACTGTCCGTGTGATAGAGGTCTATAATTCACTGAAATCACATTTAGAATTCACAACTCATTGGAGTTTTGTAAAGAAAGGTTTTCTGGGACTATATGTAAGAGTCAGAAGACGTTTTGGATTTATTGAGTATTATAGACGTTTTAGTTCTAGAGATGCAGTTTTTATATAGTTGGATCTGTATTGCGTTATGTTACATCCTTACAAATCCAAAGAGGGAGAGCGAGATAGTTTGTTTGTTTTTAACAAAGGACAAAGTACGTTTAAATTTCTAACTGAGAATAAAAACAGGCGTAACACTGATGTTTGTACCAACCTAGAAGTAGACACTTTAGAAAAAAAACAACGAAAGACACATATTCGAACTTTGTTTAAGATATGAGATTATATTTATATTTATTACTATTTTCTGGTCTCTTAATACTAACTATTATTCCAATATTTTAGTTTCTCTTTACGTTTGTACATTTCAGCTTTCAAAATACAAAAGAAAAAAAAGTCACAATTGAAAGTACGGAGCATTATCAGTGACATCGACGATCGAACTTTAGACCTTATGATTTACATTTTGGCGCGCTAACTATTATAAATTTTTTAAAAGTTAAGAACTGAAAAGGGTAATAAACGGAAGTGGGATATTAAAATACTCAATGACAAAGGACAAAGTACGTTTAAATTTCTAACTGAGAATAAAAACAGGCGTAACACTGATGTTTGTACCAACCTAGAAGTAGACACTTTAGAAAAAAAACAACGAAAGACACATATTCGAACTTTGTTTAAGATATGAGATTATATTTATATTTATTACTATTTTCTGGTCTCTTAATACTAACTATTATTCCAATATTTTAGTTTCTCTTTACGTTTGTACATTTCAGCTTTCAAAATACAAAAGAAAAAAAAGTCACAATTGAAAGTACGGAGCATTATCAGTGACATCGACGATCGAACTTTAGACCTTATGATTTACATTTTGGCGCGCTAACTATTATAAATTTTTTAAAAGTTAAGAACTGAAAAGGGTAATAAACGGAAGTGGGATATTAAAATACTCAATGTGAACAACTGTTTATTATCTTCAGGAAGGTCACATTGAACTATCTGAAGGCTCACCGCTGTCCGACTAAACGACCAAGACAAAGGAAAATAAACTGACTGGCCGAAGAAATAAAAAGAAGTCTAACAACAGGAGAGAAAAGAATGCAAGGTATTACGAACAAACTAAATAAAATAACATGAAAAATGGAAATGTATTTTTACAAAGAACTTAATTTATTGTGCACTAGAAGATGCGTCTTCTAATCTAGACGCAGAGGAAAACGTGAAATATACCACGTACACGTAACGGGCACATCAGATTTTTATTGATAATTCTGTATGTTCATGAACTATTATTTAGGAGATCTATAACGAGTCTTCACATTGTAATTTGCACTCTTATACAATAGCGACGACTAAACACTACAAGTATATTTCATATTTTTTAAGTGATTAAAGCACACAAAGAGCCGTAACAGAAAGTAGCTGTCCAGAATCTGACATATGATTATAATGAAAAATGGGTAAAAAAGCTTCTATTACCAATCACATCAGAGTATACTAACACACAAAGTATCAACAATGGTTGTTGAAGAATATTCGATAATACGGCAGAAAGATCTTAAAGTAGCTGATCAATGATTCTCCTTTACGATTTTTTGATCCCGTTATGTGTTTAACTCGCTACTAATGCACCATAAAGCAACATTTGGACTGGAAAAGTACCCTAAACGATGAGGATGTATCGGTCGTCAAGAAAATGGAGTAATCAAGGCTTTCCAACCTCTCAGAGTCACCATGACAACCAGGCTGTTAGAGTGAGGGAAAACCAACTCAAAGGCTCTCGCTAATGTGGAGAGTGAAATGTATGTTTTGTTTGTTTGTATTATTTTCAAGAAATGCAGTTTCAACAGAAGTACATCCACCTTTAGGATGATTTTAATCTCGTGTTTAGGTTTTAGTTTTTTATTGCCTGTCCGCTATTAATAACGTAATTTATTTCTATCAGTAAAACAACCCTCAACAATATCTGTTGCATGCAATAATGATAAAACACCAGTTTAAAACATAAAGGTTTATTTTTCAGCGCCATCTGGTGGAATAAAATAGTGTTGATGTAACAACGTTTAGATATTTCGTTCACTGTGCATCTAAGCGAGAGCAGACACTAGAAACGGACGCTTCTTTCCACGATTACTAATTTCAGCTTCTTTCTCGGAAATAAGCTTCCTAGAAAATACGTTTTATTTCCTTTGCAAGATGTACATTTTATTTTGGCTTTTCTTCTTTATTGCTATACCGAGGAAAATAAGCTGTCTTTATTTTTCAACAACACTTTTGCTAATGTTTATTTATATACATTTTGTATACGAACAATAGACAAAAAAAAAACAAGAGATTTCTTGTGACATATTGAAAATTAACCTATACATTGTCAATAAAAATTATGGTCTGTTCGTATTGTACAAGCAGGGAGAGAATGAATTTTAACGATACTTGCTCTAAAACATCAGCATTACGCTTATTACATATTTAAACACTATGTAATTTTTATCGACCTCCTCAAAGTTTTTCAAGAATTATACAAGTGTATAATAATAGTATTCTATCCACAGAAGCCAGCTTGAAATATGGATTTAACAAAAGGCGCCGTTAGTAACGGATATAATAAGTATAACATGGTTTAAATGCTGGTGTCATATTTTTCTAATTCTTGAAAATCTCTAAGGAACTTTACAATGAGTGTTGTGTTATAATAGGCCTAATTGTGAGAAACGTAACTGCAAATATTCTTCGCTGGTTTGTAAAAGTCGTACAGCCGTAACAATCGTCATTTTATGAAATGTCTTTTACAGATAGTATTCTGATAATTACAATATTTTTTATATCACATTCTAGCTTGAGCGAAACGTATCGTCGACAATAGATAGGTAACAAAATATAATGTTGGAATATCATTTTTGTGTGTTATTCTAATGCTTAGAGATCCCTAAAGGACTTGATAAAGACTGGATTGTTTAAAAATATATTAGGCCTAATATTAATGTTTTATGACAAGTATAAATACAATTGTCATTAATTTGTTTATAATTATTTGGATCAGATACAATAATTTCCCGGTAAATGTTTTTATCTAATTCTGGACGGTTCGTATCAGTACGAAACGACACAGCCTGAAAATGATTATTATTTGAAATGAATGTTCTACAAATGTTATCATTACCTTACGAATATTATAAAGTTTTGTCTTTTCTGAGTTTCACTTTTTGTATACATATATATATATATCATTATGTGTAAGTTATTATAATTTTACAATAACTTCGATGTTTTAGTATATATGCATATAATTTTTAAAATTCTACCTTACTAACTTTAAATTTCATGATAAGTAATAGGTTTCAAAAAGTGTGCTCCTAAAATTCCTCTCATTACACCGAACTCCCAGACTTCCTTGTGTGATTTTCTTTTGTCAGTATAACAAATGCATTTTCGTTGTACTTATCGTTGTTTAAAAGTGAACCGAAATACCAAAATCTATAAATTCAGGCCATTTACAATTTATAAAGCGACGGCTTCGAGGAATACAATACAATAATAACCGAGAAAGTAAATTATTTTGTTTTCTGTTTTATACAGATTAGCGAGCAAATTTGTTTATTTTTGTTATCGTAGGCCACGTTACTCTGTATATATAATAAGTAATCTTTTTTTTTTTTTTTACAGTGACTTGGTGTTAGCGTGCGAACACAAACTTGCACCAATGTACCCAGTACTGGATAAAATATCACATTTTGGTGTTCTGAGTCCACAGGCTCGCTGTTGAGACATTAGGAGTGTCTATATCCTCAGACTATATTTATTCTTTAAAACAAGTATAGGAACATATCAAGGTTGATGTAGATACGGGAACAAGCAGTGTTAGTTCATAATCAATGAGACGTTTGTTGATTTCAAACTGTTAATCCACTGAACATTAAAAAAAGGTCAGGTATTTTTTGTTTGAGCTACATCCTTGTGGGACAGCAGTAAGTTTACGGAATTTAAACTTTAAAATCCGGGGTTCGATTCTTACGATGGACACAGCATGTACCTCAATGAGTTTCTCACTCTTTCTGAGGTTCTAGGAGCACCATGTTTGAAACGTTTTTTTATCTTTCCCATTCATAGTCTATCTGGACCAAACTTTGCACACGTGTTCAATTGTCAAGGAAGAGTATCTAAATGGACCCTCCTTGGAGTAACTGTAGAGGTAACTGGAGATGATCCAAAAGTACATTAGGCCTTACGTTAATCAAGAGGGAAGGGGTGAACAACTCAACGGAGCGCGGCTGTATTATAAATCTTCTTTTGTTATGTTTTGTCACGTTGTAAAAATATACAACTTTTATATAATAGTGATGAATAATATTACAATTGCATGGTTATTTATGTCATTTAATGGTTTTGGTCAATTCGTCATTCACTATTACAATATTGAACAATAACTATAACTACGGTGCCTTCAGCGATTCTTTTTTTTTTATCAGTATATATATATATGTGACAGTACTTGCTAAGTTAGGCCAAAGTATTCAAACTTTTATTAAGTATAGAAGCTTACATCATTCATCTATTGTAGTACCCTGGTGGTAGTAATATAAATGCAAATTGACTAGTTTCTGTATATTACAAGGATCAATATGAGTGCGAGATTTTAAAGTTTTTGTTGAATTTAGATAGTATACAGTGTATTTCAAACTTGCTAGATGGCAAAATGTGTCTTTTCGTTTTTAAATCAGCTTTAAAATAGTATTTAACACTGAACTGTGTTATTAATCATTTCTTTGCATATGCTCTACATATTATCAAAATTAGAGGCCGTTTGGTGGAAAACATAAAAGTTGGGCATTTTATCCAATTAATGTCCAAAGTGAATACTTTGGATGTAGGTGCAAAATATACAGTTAAATGTATCCAAACTGAATATTTTAGATGCAGGTGTAAAATATATAGTTAAGTATATCCAAACTGAATATTTTGTATGCAGGTGTAAAATATACAGTTAAGTATATCCAAACTGAATATTTTGGATGCAGGTATAAAATATACAGTTAATGCGGCTTCCAAACCAAACGTAGCTAGATTTTATAGGGTCAACTTTGTCTGATATTATTATAATATCACCCCCTCTCCCCTCAACTCTAATATCAAATATAGAGAAATATAATAATCGTTTAGGCCCGGCATGGTCAGGTGGTTAGGCCCTCGACTCGTTATCTGAGGATCACACCAAACATGCTTGCCTATTCAGCTGTGAAGACGTTATAATTTGATGGTTAATTCTACTATTCGTTGGTAAAAAAGTAACCCAAGAGTTGGCGGTGGGTGGTGATGACTAATTGCCTTTCTTCCACTCTTACGCTGCTAAATTAGGAACGGTTAGCGCAGATAGCTCTCGTGTAGCTTTGCGAGGAAAACAAACAGTAATCGTTTATGGCGTGATTAACTGCCAGTTGCATTCACGTGCGTATTGATGTGACCCAGTGACACTTAGATGCATATTAATGTAACCCAGTTAAAACTCGTGTACAAGAATAATATTTACGTGCATGTTTTACGGAAATGACGTGAGAATTCAAAAGAATCAACAACTTGATACTTGTTTGTTAACTGTTGCGTGACAGCCTGGTGAAACGAAACTCTACTTCGGTGGCAACCTGATAAAGTGATATACAACGACTTTTACTACCCCTTAAATCAACAACTCTATGCAGTTATTAATAAAATTATCCAAATATTCAAACTGAAGTGGCCCGGCATGGCCTAGCGCGTAAGGCGTGCGACTCGTAATCCGAGGGTCGCGGGTTCGCGTCCCCGTCGCGCTAAACATGCTCGCCCTCCCAGCCGTGGGGGTGTATAATGTGACGGTCAATCCCACTATTCGTTGGTAAAAGAGTAGCCCAAGAGTTGGCGGTGGGTGGTGATGACTAGCTGCCTTCCCTCTAGTCTTACACTGCTAAATTAGGGACGGCTAGCACAGATAGCCCTCGAGTAGCTTTGTGCGAAATTCCAAAACAAACAAACAATCAAACTGAAGTTTCAATAGAGTTTCGAACACCAGTATCTTTGCGGAACCGGATTGACATTGATATTTTCACGTGAAGTTTCTGGAAGCTATAAGGTGGCCATCTTGTTGGATCCTTGTCGTACTTTCAGTTGGTAAGACATTGTATAGACTTTAAGTCGTAACCTGTATGTATTGTAAAAATGTCAATTTGCGTTGAATGTAACTGTATCAATGGACCAGTAACGGGTCCTGCGTCGTTTCATTGGTTACAACGCGTTTTTCTCTGTGCTTTCGCCCGCAAGTAAACTAATACGAACTTATTAGCCACTGTCTACAAATTAAATTGTTAGATATAAGTAATTTAAGGCCTAACGGCGGTAACATTACTTAATTAAGAAGAACTTTGACTTTTGAGCACATAAAACTGTCTTTTATAAAGACAGAGATTTCTTTTTGTTATATTATGATTCAGTGTTTTCAACTGAATCGATTGCAACATTTTAAAATTTGCTACAGTTTTCCCTTAAGATAACTTAAACTTTTAAAAAAATGGATTGTAAATATTTGGAGAGACAAGTTGTATCCAACAGAAGCCTTCAAGCTATGCTCTGGACATTATGAAGAATGTTTTTATAGAACAGGTCTAAACCATTTTATACTTGATAATATTTTACTCAAATATATATTTTCATTTTCTGAGCACTTACAAAAGATGTATTATACGAATGACTCAGAAGTATGCTGTTTTAATTATTTAAACAAATCTTTAAACGTTTAAAAATTGACTTAAGTGTTTGTTTGTTCAGAGAACATTGCTGTAGGTGTTAACATGTTTGAATTCGATAATCCAAATATATTTTTAATGGTTGAAGAATTTTTCTATATGAAGGGTTCTATAACAAAACTAAAGAAGTAAATAATGTGTATTGATACTACATATAATTATTAATCTGTATAAAATTAAGTACTTATAGTAATCTATTCCATATCTGATTAAGAGCATAAAATCTTTATGAAACATGTGAGATTGTATTTTAAACTTAATAACAAATTATGATATATAGCTGCTGTTTTTAAGAAGATTCATTTCTACATGTAATAAGAAAACTGCGATTTTTTTTCTGTCTTTGATTACAAAAACAAGCTATACGTTTTTTCCTGGCTGGTGCTAAAGCATTTCTGTAAACGTTACTATTTAATAAGAGCTATGATAATAATTACAATAAGCAAGAAATAAATCAACTTGTACATGAAAAGATTTATTTATTAAATCCCACGACCTCAGGTGACTGATCGAGAGCTCTAACCACCTGGCTATGCTGGACCTTCAGGCAATAGACAGATGTTTCAAGCGACTTTTGAAGGCAACAAATGATAAATTTACTAAAACAAACGAGGTTAGCTTTAGAATTCAGATTGGTGTTCACAAAAAAACGAAGCAGTTTTTAATGGAGTTTTTTTGTTTCTGGTTTTGATCGCAAACTAGGAGATAATCATCCTTAAAGTTCGATAAACAGTTTAATTGTACTTTATATTATATACATCATCCATCTAAATTACAGTCTGCAAAAGTTGCAGTTGAAAAGGAAGAAGATAATGTTATTTCCATTGTAAATTGTATGGAATATAAAAAATATGTATTTAACGACCAAAATATATAGATCGACGCTTTGTAAACTCTCAAATATATATCTATATAAATATATAGGATATTTAGCAAATAATTATTTCATCATTTTAACTTTAAATGTAAAAATAACGTATATAATTATAGTAATGAAAATTAACCCAATTCATTAATAGATGTATTTTATTAAGCTGCTTGTTGAAATGTGTATAATATTCAAAATAGCATTTTATACTGTAGCTATAAACTACAACATTAATAGTTTTTGCTATATCGGTGTTAACACTCGCATCGTGTTTATACTGTCTCCCGCTGGTACAGCGGTAAGTTTTGCGGATTTACAACACTAAAATCAGGGGTTCGATTCCTCTCGGTGGACTCAAAAGATAGCCCGATGTGGCTTTGGCTTTGCTATAAGGAAAACACGCACACACGTCTGTACTCCACTTTCTACTTCGTCACAGACTTGTGTAAGCTTGTACTGAAATTTATTATTCTATTTAATAATAATGCAGCAGACTACAATAAAATTAATTTGTATGAACATAACATTAAAAGTTACTGTTATCTTTGATTTTACAATGCCAAATCTACAAACATGTGTTTTGTATAATTTGTATATCCATTTCCTTTACATAATTACTACAAACTAAGAAAATAATACTTAGATAAATTAAAATGTCGTTAACGCAGTTACACGTGATAAAGGTCCGTCACACCAAACATGGTTATCATTTCACCCGTAGGGATGTTATAACGCGACGGTCAATTCCACTGTTCGTTGGTAAAAGTGTAGCTCAAGAGTTGGCGGCGGGTGGTGATGACTAGTTGTCGTCCCTCTATTCTTACGCTGCTCTAATTAGGGATGGCTAGCGCACATAGCCCTCGTGTATCTTTGCGCGAAATTAGAAAACAAACAAACAAACAGCTGATAAATTAGGTACTAATAATACGGCTGGCGTCTACGAGTATCAATACAGACATAATAGCCAATGAGCAGTCTGGTTCATTATAGAAATAAATGTCTTCAGCTCCATCGATGTTAAAAACATCTTCACATTTACATTTGTACGTTGTAGGTGAAAACATTTTAAGTACGTTTTGAGAAACCCAGTGCTAGAAACCTATGATAAATATAACATAAACTATATACAAATAACTTTGGAGTAATATACTTCATAAACTGCATAACGTTTCGAAACATCTTTACAGTGAGACAAATGTCCTCAGTATTATTTTTGAGCTGACTGAAATTATCAGAGCTCAGAATTGAATTTCTCAGGTGGTTGTGATGCGTAACAAAATCTTATCCATATTGTGAAATGTTTAATGTAATTTGTTTAAGATACAATATTCAGTCACATTCAGAAAGAAAATGCCAGTCTTGAGAGAACGTTCTCCAAACGTTTATTAAAGATACAGTAAAGTCGATTATACCATAGACTCTGTACCGAACACTCGACTTATCAGTGCAGTTTACAAAATAACGTTTAAGCTTTTCACTCGAGAAATTCACTCTTAATTTCTGTAAAATTGGCTTTCGTCTTTGGTCGAAAAGCTCTTGTTTTTAACTTGTTAGAACAAATGATTTGAGGAAAACTGAAGCTTTTGAGTAAGAGTGAACATACTTTTGGTAAGAGATTTATTGGGATTGCAGAGTATATAAGAGACGTTACGCGGTTTTTTTTTTTTAGACATAAGAGTTTGGAAACAAATTCGTTACTTTATCTGGATCAGCAATGAAACTCGTAGTTCAAATCGTTTCTTCGATACACGGAGTTAGTCTTCTAATTAGCAAGAGTAAAAAAATCGATGGGAACGAGGGTGTGTCGGTCTTTCTGAGATTTAACTGAAGTAAGCAAGGGTGGAGGCTCCTTCAGACGTAATAAGCTTGATTATTTTGAGCCTCAAAGCGAAGTTAAACCAGTAACGAAAAGGAAAAGTTCTGGAGTCATACCTTCGTATTTAGAAACCCAACCATGCTTGTCAGAAGGTTTTTGCTCCATAATTATCGAGTAAAACATTTATGTGCTTTAGAACCTAAAATAAATTAAGTTAATTAACACGCCGAAGAAGCTTTTACTAAGCAAGTGTTTGAGAATTTCCATTATAACAAAGCTTGTTATAATGTTTATACTTTTTTAAATTAACAGAACATTTCTTCCGAGAGGTGGCGTTTTATTTTATTTTTAAGCCTGTGGAATAGATTAACGACCAAATACTTCTGAACTCTTAAATACCACTACCTGTGTAATGTTTTGCGTATTTTAAACAGCTGTATAACTTTTTTCTTAATTAATTACATGCCGACTTCGTAAATTTAAGACGCAGACAGCCTAGTTGCTTTGCACCATATAAAACACCAAACAACCAAATCGCAAATTTAATGTTTTTTTTTTTTTTTCTGTTACCGAAAAATTATAATTGGCGAGTAAATCTTTTGTGATTTGACGAGAATGGAATCTTTTAAAATTAAAACTGATGTAACTGATTATTATTTTTGAATTTACATTAACGGTCTTCCGCAAGAGGGCTCTTTCTAAGCAAAATTCTGAGAAATGTCGAGGGTAACATTATCAAATGAAAAATGTAAAGAAAAATGGATAGAATGAACTTACAAAAACAGTTTATGAGTGAAACGGGATAAAAGTTAATTCAAAATAATTTGTTATAATTGCTTGTTTTTTTCCTTTTTAGTCCCAAGACTGCTTACGACCGTTAACACGCACCAATGATTCTCGGGCAGATTTACAGAGTGATGTCTAGTTATCTTCATGTAGGTGTCTCGAATTTACCAGTAAAACAGGAGAGGGAAGGCAAATACTCAGTACTCCCATGTCAACTCTTGGGTTTTTCTTTTGCCAGCGTCCCCAAGCGTAAAAGGACGAACATTTGGTGATGGTGACTCGAACCCTCTACTCACACCGTAACAAACAGGGTATACTGGTCTATATATCTGTTAAGGGTTTGTAGTATTTTTATAACACTGAGAGCAGTTTGTAAGAACAGTAAAAACGCTATCTACATGGAGTTTGTAAAGAAATCTGAGAACCCATCTACTTGTAGTTTGTAAATACACTGTGAGAACCCTCATATATATTTATTTTGTAAAAATACTCTAAGAACCATGCCTGTGAGTTGTAAAGACACTGCAAGAACTCTATTTGTGGTTTATAAAGATATTCTAAGAATCCTATGTGTGATTTGTAGAAACATCAAAAATCTTACATGTGGTTTCCAAAAGTCATCAAAGAAATACATCTATGGTTTTACTGATTTATTTCATGTTTTGTAACTGTGGAACACCTTTTCAAAATCAAACTTTTAAATCAACAATATTCATGTCAGGTTCTATTGAAAGTCACTGAACTTACCGGAGGAAGGTAAAACGAACAAATATTCCTGATAGGAGTTTTACCTCAGTGAGCTATATTAACAGCATTGGTATACCAAAGGGTTTCACTGTTGTGTCCTACTCTATAAATATAAGTACTAATCTAGAAACCGTAAGCTTACCACTGATACTTCTGAAAATCAAACTTATATAAAATATTATATTAAACGTGTTGATTAAAGAGTTATTAAAAAAAAACAGTCCATTAGTCTAATGAATGATCTCGTACGTTGAGTAATATCTCCTTTCAAGGATCCCCTCATGGTATTATCTTTCACTCATGCTTCTCGTTTCCACATGTGTCCACACGACGCTTGAGGTAAAAGTAATCCCAGTTGAAAAGCGCCAGAAGTGGAAATGAGACTATTTTGATTACTGTAACACACCCACGTCACCCTCAACAAATATATTACCTTAATTTAATGTTGACTCGACTGGTATGTGAAATAGGGCACCTCGAGCCGTCTATACATCTGGACCAATCAAAATAACTTATAAACGCGGAATGTTTTCGTCACGTCTCTTGAGTTATGCACTTCAAAAGGCTTAATCTCTTGATACTTAGAAGACGAAACCAATACAATTAAAAACGAATAGTGTCAATATAGTCTTGTTGTTTTTTTACCATGCGTTCCATAAAATAAATAAAGCGCAAACATGTATATGACTTTCTGCGCATTCTGTATAGTAATAAACGAATTAAATATATTAGTTATTATTCCACTTCATTCCTTCTGGAGACAACACGTTCAAAGTGAGTAAAGCTTTGGAGGTGTACCTGTGAGTCATTTCGTCTGTGTCTTCAGTACATATAATGCACTCACTCAGATAAGGTTAGTGATAAACCTTCGCATTTTCACTTCGTTTTTGACATTTTCTTTGGTTATTTTTCCAGTTGGTTTCATATTTAGCCGTCTTTTTACAGCCATTATAATTTTAGCTTAACTAAGAAACTGGAGTATATTTGTTTTATAGGGATGTGAAACGATTATAGTAAACCATCAGCCAAATTCTATTAAACACAGTTTTCCAATTTGCTTTTAATTATATTTATGAAATACGTTTTCTTCTGCTTCAAAACATTGTGGAGGTAAAGTATATTTATTACACGAAGAATATATGTACCTATCGAACTTCTAACCCACTTTTTAACACGCATGCGCGTACTTAGTGAACTACACTTATACACACGTGACCGTTACATAAATTATACTTTGTGAATAACACGCGAGTTCTGCAAAATAGAAAAGACAAAAAAAAACTAAATAAATAAATAAAAAAGAATAAATTAATGAGAAGGAACAACAATATGAATTATTACCAATATAACTAACTTATACAAGTAGGAAGTAGACTCAAATTGGAAGTAGACTCACATCGGAAGTAGACTCACATAGGAAGTGGAAATCAAAGCAACAAGAATGAAACAAAGTAAAAGTATGAATCAATGAAGGTGATAAGCTTGATGGCTTACTACACTAAAATTTTGGGGTTCGATCCCTCCGATGAGCACAGCACAAAGAACTCATTGCGTAGCTTTGCAATTAATAATAAATAATTAAGATAGTAAGCACGACCATAAAAGTACATAATAACAGCACCGTTAAACACATGATTTAAACTTCAGGTCAGGCTTATATGTATATTGAGTAAAAACGTTGTGCGACCTTTAGTTCTATGAAAATAAGAAACAACTTTGTACTTAATGTATCATATCCTAATATCCAACATTGTGGAGTTGTTGTCTCGGAACTACCGAAGTAAAATGTTATATCAGATTTGTTTTAACTAAAGTTTAACCAAGCTTATAAACCAAACTACGGAAATAGTTTTATAAACGGCCCGGCTTGGCAAGGTGGTTAAAACGCTCGATTCATAATCTGAGGGTTGTGGGTTTGAATCCTGTCACACTGATCATGCTCGCTCTTTCAGCCGTGAGGTCGTATATTCGTTGGTAAAGGAGTAGCCCAAGATTTGAGGGTGGGTGATAATGACTAGCTGCCTTCCCTCTAGTCTTACACTGTTAAATTAGGGACAGCTAGCACAGATAGCCCTCGTGTAGCTTTGTGCAAAATTATAAAAAGCAACAACAATATTTTATAAACAATAACGCTATAGTTGCTAAAAAAAACGAACTTAAAAACAAAGGAAAATGAAAACGTTTAATTCTAATGTCACACGAATCTTTTTTGATCAACTATGTGTCAGCATTTTGAGTGATGTTGAAAGGAAACATTTCTATCTTACTAGAATTATTTTCACGTATAAGACGCAGATCTATGTTTTATCAGCTGTTGCTTAGGGTGTAGTATCCGTGGTTTCTTTTAACTCAAAAATTAATTCATTTACTGTTTTGACTGCAACTGTATTATTCGAACTTTCAGAACCCATTCGGGGTCTCCACGAGTACAACAAAAACAACGCCTGGATACCCGTCACTTTCATGTGTGTATGTAACTAAAATAGGGTATATCTCTCAAGTATATGATACACATTAAATTCCAGAATTCGCTAACCATATATTCTCCGAGATAACGAAGATTTTGAAACAAATCAATAATCCCTATTGAGGTTGTAATCATTATTACGTATGCTAAAAAAACAAATTATCCTAATTAGTCAAGAAACTTCCAAATGGAACATATACAAGACTAATAAAGCCCGGCATGGCCAAGCGTATTAAGGCGTGTGACTCGTAATCTGAGGGTCGCGGGTTCGAATCCCCGTCGCGCCAAACATGCTCGCCCTTTCAGCCGTGGAGGCGTTATAATGTTACGGTTAATTCCACTATTCTTTGGTGAAAGAGTAGCCCAAGAGTTGGCAGTGGGTGGTGATGACTATCTGCCTTCCCTCTAGTCTTACACTGCTAAATTAGGGACGGATAGCACAGATAGCCCTCGAGTAGCTTTGTGCGAAATTCAACAAACAAACAAACAATGCAAGACTAAATAACAATTGACATTATAAATGGATTCTTCATACATTTGATTTCTGTGTCAGTGTTATTATACTTAGCAAGAGAAGTACGTGCTGTTTAGTGCACGAGAAACTGACTCTCTTTCTTAAAAAAGATAAAAATCAATATTGAAAAGTTATATAGAGTCTTGAAACGTTGAAATATTCTACAAATGTTAACATGATCTACAAACCTTATCAATCAATCCCTCTTTAAGTAGTGGATCCTAGTCGTAGGTGTTAACTTATTCGTCATTGTAGGAAACAATGACAAGCTACAAGTAAACGAGACTCCAGAAGTTGTAAAGACCCAGCAGAACAACACCAGCTGTTGCACCCATACAACAACACCTGATTAATACTGTTAGTAGATGTTATCGGGCAAATTTCAGATGTTCTTCAATCAGTAAGATACGATATTTAGGTCCACAGATGTTGTGCAGAAAAGCTCCTTCAAAACCCAGGTTCAATACTTTCAAGCAATGAACGAATTGCATACGGAAAAGAATTACAAATTTTATTTTAAACAAAATGTAATTTGTTTCATATAAACTGTCTGGGTCCCTGTGTCGAGTGGTTGCCAGGGGATCATAAACAAAAGAAGAAATGAAGAAATATATGGAATTAATCAAGTTAAATAAAATAAAGAGAGTGAGGTATCCCATAAGTCCACGGGCTATATACGTAAACCAATGGTTTGTTTTTTGAATTTCGCGTAAAACTACTCGAGGGCGATCTGCGCTAGCCATCCCTAATTTAGCAGTGTAAGACTAGAGGGAAGGCAGCTAGTCAAGAGTTGGCGGTAAGCGGTGATGACTGTTCGTTGGTAAAAGAGTAGTGGGATTGACCGTCACATTATAACGCCCCCACGGCTGAAAAGGCGAGCATGCTTGGTGTGATCGCACGCCTTAACCCACCTGGCCATGGTGTACACATTATCTGAAGCTAAGTCAGTTGTACATATTTCACTACTTCCTATTTGAATAGCCTACCTTTTAATAAAGCTATTCAGAAGAACAAATATGCTCGCTCGAAATTAAAAAAAAGGTTGCAATATGTCATATTTATTTACGTTAAAGGATTAGCAAATGTTTAAATCCCTGAGACACCCGGGCATTGCAGAAATTGCATGAATATTTAGTAAATCACTTCAAAAATATACTTGAATAAAGATATTCTAATAAACAACCCCAAACAAAAAATCAAATCAAAGACGTTGCACATATTACAAGGATCCTCAGGGTACAGACTATATAATGAGGTACCCTAAGTTTTGGAGGTGTCTGCTGAAGTAGGACCCGCATCCCGGAGAGGATACACCGTCTATAAGTCTTAACCTCCATTCTTCAGTTTCACATTAAGAAATTCATAAAAATAAATAATAAAACAAGACAAAGAAAATTAGGAAAACGAGGTGTGGGTGCTCAGGCCTACAAGCTCCCACATCTATATCACCTCAGGCCTACAAGCTCCCACATCTATATCACCTCAGGCCTACAAGCTCCCACATCTATATCACCTCAGGCCTACAAGCTCCCACATCTATATCACCTCAGGCCTACAAGCTCCCACATCTATATCACCTCAGGCCTACAAGCTCCCACATCTATATCACCTCAGGCCTACAAGCTCCCACATCTATATCACCTCAGGCCTACAAGCTCCCACATCTATATCACCTCAGGCCTACAAGCTCCCACATCTATATCACCTCAGGCCTACAAGCTCCCACATCTATATCACCTCAGGCCTACAAGCTCCCACATCTATATCACCTCAGGCCTACAAGCTCCCACATCTATATCACCTCAGGCCTACAAGCTCCCACATCTATATCACCTCAGGCCTACAAGCTCCCACATCTATATCACCTCAGGCCTACAAGCTCCCACATCTATATCACCTCAGGCCTACAAGCTCCCACATCTATATCACCTCAGGCCTACAAGCTCCCACATCTATATCACCTCAGGCCTACAAGCTCCCACATCTATATCACCTCAGGCCTACAAGCTCCCACATCTATATCACCTCAGGCCTACAAGCTCCCACATCTATATCACCTCAGGCCTACAAGCTCCCACATCTATATCACCTCAGGCCTACAAGCTCCCACATCTATATCACCTCAGGCCTACAAGCTCACACATCTATATCACCTTTCTGTCTGCAGACATTTGTGGGAAGGTGACCGCTCTCCAAAGTGAAAAATATAAAATAAAATAAAGACAGTGAAGAAAAAAAACACGAAACAAGGAACTACCACTTGGGGATATTTAAAGATAAACTGATCTCCTAAAGTTGACATTCCAACCCCCATTATAGCGGTAAAGCGACACAGTAGACAAATCATACTAGTACAGAAAATCCAAACCAGTTATCTAAACTAACTAGTATAAGTCCCAAACGCCACCCATTAATTCCATTGCACTAAACAAACCTTTATATGTGAGATGGCTCCATGTGGCTTTGCTATAAGAAAATACACACGTTGCTTTATTAAATCAACTAAATATTAATTTTGGAATCAATATTTCGACATTAATAATAAAATATTGTTACTATAATTATAAAATTTACAAAATCTAAACAATTGTGAAGTTATAATACTTATAACAGAAGGGTATGATACATTACTATTAACAGAGGATAAACCATTTATTGGAAAAGAAAAATATTTTATGTTATCAAAAATATTTAGATTGATATCCTTACTAATTATTTTAATTTCTAAATCTAAGTAATGTGCTTCTATTTTCAATTTCTAATTCTATCGGATAAATAGTGTTAATAAATTTATTTATCTAACGATTATTTATTCTAAGTAAATCATCTACATATCTGTAAGGTAAAGCAAAAGTGAAAGAAATAGCCAAAGTTAATAGTGGTCAGATTCATTCTTAACATTACCTGCCTAGTGTAAGACTATTTTAGTGTGATGAACTATCTCTTGATAACTCCCCCGCAGGTACAGCGGAAAGTCTACGAATTTACAACGCTAAAATCAGGAGTTCGATTCTCCTCACTGGACTCAATAGATAGCCCAATGTGGCTTTGCTATAAGAAAATACACACACGTATCTCTTGATAATGCTGATACTAAGAAAGAGAATAAATAGTTTTTTTATGGAGTTATATTCGTGGTTTACAATATCTTTTATACGGACATTTAAAACAAGTTACATACTTCACCGTGACATTTCAATTTTTGTTATTCTGTAATGAGATGCGATGCTCATATGACATCAGTTTGCTTAAGTACAAACTTACACAACAGACTACCTACGCTCTGATTATCGCGGGAAATTGAGCTCCGTTTTTTGGCGTTGCATGGTCAGTAAATCAAAGATATTTGGCATAATATTTAGGTAACAACAAGAAAACCACCATCACAACAACAACACAAAAAATGACAGAACGTGATCCTACATAAAACGGCTTAAAATTCGATATAACAGTGCGTATCTAGTTATCAGTGAATAAATGATACGACATTTAACATGGTAAGAGTAAACTTTAAAAATCACGCCCCATAATTTTTGTTTTGTATTTAAAACAATTAAATCAACAGTTTTCTATCACGACGCTGTTACGTCGTGATGGCCAGAACTGAAAACATATATAGGGGAAAGTTTTGAGTTACTTTACATTAGTAAAATGTCTAATACACTATTTTCTTTTCATCTCAAATCCAAAAAGTATAATTCGATTTAACTCCACTTATTTCGAGCATGTGTGACAACATTTATGTTACACACTGAAAATGGCCGACAGCAAGTGTTTGTTTCAACTCAACTCCCAATCTGCCGGTCACGTGCTCGAGTTCTGTCACAGAATATGCTAATATGTTTGTTTCAGCTTTGAAGACGTTTAATGTGGCTGTTAATCCCACTTTTGATTGATAAAGACAAGCTAGAGAATTGGTAATGGCTAATGTTTACTAGTTGTCTTCTCTCTAGTTTATCACTTCAAAATTAGGGACGGATATTGCGCGAAACTCAATATACACACATTCGTTTTTCAGTGTATCTGAAAACTTGAAGAATCAAATTTTCGAGCTCTTATTGGTGTGTCTAAGATTATAAGTACTCAGAGTGTAAGAATGATTAGTCATAACGACTGCAAACACAATAGAAAATAATGTAACAGGACATTGCGTTTACAATCCTTTCGTGCGATATCTTCCCAAACAAGAGGAAATGATAACGTTAAGATAAAAATGTTTTATAAGTGGCAAAGTAATATTTTATTTCACAATATTTAGTTTTAAATTGATTTGGAACATATTTTTGTTTGAAAGTATTATAGCTTATATATTTTTAACAGTACGAAATCAAACGGCCCGGCATGGCCAGGTGAGTTAAGGCGTTCGACTCCTAAGCCGAGGGTCGCGGGTTCGAATCCCGGTTGCACCAAACATGCTCGCCCTTTCAGCATTGGAGGCGTCATAATGTGACGGTCAATCCCACTATTTGTTGGTAAAAGAGTAGCCCACGAGTCAGCGGTGGGTGGTGATGACTAGATGTCTTCTTTTCGGTCTAAATTTTCTAAATCCATTTTGAATTTCTCGTGAATTTGAAGCTATTTAATGCGAAAATTTGGAGCTCAACTTCGAGTGGTGGGCAGTTTGTGGTATTTTTTTCACAGCATATATCACTTCGCCTCAGGTTTGATGTTCTCTACCACCTGAGATAAAGGAATACTATACTTCTATCATTTCCTAGTAAATATTTTTTTTTAAAAATAAATACAAATATCACCTTAGCACCAGATCGGAGGCTATTCCGCAACGCACAAATTAAGTCTGAGGACGGCCTTGTTTGTGAGGGAACAAGAACGTAGTGATACAAGTTGTTACAATTGTTTTACTAACAAATGTTATGGGACTAGCTTTTTAGCTTAGTTGGCAGAGGGCCCGGCATGGCCAGGAGGTTAGGGTTCTCGACTCGCAATCTGTGAGTCGCTGGTTGGAATTCCCATTACATCAAACATGCTCGACTCTTTCAGCCGTGGAGGCGTTATAATCTGACGTTTAATCCCACTATTCGTTGATAAAAGAGTAGCCCAAGAGTTGGTGGTGGGTGATGATGACTAGTTGCCTTCCCTCTAGTCTTACATTACTAAATTAGGGACGACTAGCACAGATAGCCCTCGTGTAGCTTTGTGCGAAATTCAAAATAACAAATAACTAGATCAAACTCTTTAAAAGAATCTGTATAAAGCCAAAATTACACGCAAGCTAAACCCAATATTTTCTACACGTGTAATGTTACCAAATATTTAGGTCAAAACTTCTTATTCTTCTAATTCTTTTAAACGTTCATGGAAAAATTTTCAAAAAAAAATGTGTAAGACGCAGTTAGAACAAGATATTTTTAACCAACTTCTTAAAACGTTTAAATATGTAAGATGTCTCTAATATCTGTTGTATATTAATATCTATGAAGTAGATAAAGGATGATTGTGAATTTCATGAATATCCAAATGATTAAGAGGTTTTGACTCATGTTTATATTCTAGTCGAAAATACAAAGAATATATGACCCGACATGACCAGGTTATTAAGGCACTCGACTCGTAACCTGAGGGTTGCGGGTTCTTATACCTGTCACACCAAACATGCTCGTCCTTTCCAGCTATTGGGGCATTATAATGCTACGGTCAATCCCACTATTCGTTGTTAAAAGAGTAGCCCAATGAGTTGGCGGTGGGTGGTGATGACTATCTGTCTTCTCTCTAGTCCAACACTGCTAAATTAGGGACAGCTAGCGTAGTTAGCTCTCGTGTAGCTTTGCGCGAAATTCAAAACATACCAAACCCGGGTGGCTAAAGAGTAAGGAGTTTTTGTTGAGAAATAAAATTATTATAGATCTGATTTATCTCGATAGCTCGGCTAAAAGCTAGAATACATACGTGTATATCGCTAATGGGGTAACGAACTTTTAGAACCAATTGAAGGTAGTGTGACTCTTGGGAAGCTGAAAATTATAGAACTTGTCCAAATCTGTGGGCATTATTATAACTCTTGGCAAGATACGCAGGACTTGTATTTATTCTCTAAGATCAGATTGGAAGAAAATGGGAAATTCACAAAATTCTTCCCAAGAGATCACACGTCCAATCAAAAAGCGTTATTCAAGTATACTAGAAAATTCTTTCCGATCATTACCGTTTGCTTAAGGGAAAATCTTCGTTTTCAAGTCTGCAGCATGTGGCTGCACGTGCGTAATCTTATGATGAATATGTTAGAGTTCTCGTTGTAAAGGATCATTATCCCAGAACCTTGGAGTTACAATGTAAGCACTTATAAGATTATGGTAAATCAATGTATTCTTCAACTGATTTACCTAAAATTGCCTGGATATTAATATTCCGTTTGTAAATTAGTCCTTACAGCTAAATCAAATGCTCTACTTGAAAACCATGTGAGATGAACGTTTAGGATGAAATTAGAACAGCTGTTTTAGGGACATTAGAATCTATCTACCAATCAATCAATTGGAACAAAAGTACATGGAGTTTTGATTAAGAGCACAGAATGATACATTAATAATCAAAAAGCATGAGCAAATTTTCCTGAAAAGCCTTATTTAACATTAACACATGATGGCTTTCTGCTTCCAAATTTGAGTCTAATTAGAACAAAGAGTACATATTAATCGTTAGAGAATTCGAGTTACTGCCAAAAATGTTTTATTTTAATCTTTGTGCACGTAGGGTATTCTATTTTGCATATATATGAATAGCTGTGGCAATCCAATCTTTCGACCCTCGAGCGGAAGTTGAACTCAAGTTGAACTAAAGGCAAACGTAGGCTCCAGCAACACAGTTACAAGGTTAACTACTAGCACTGTTAAAACCATTTTTAATAATTCACTCTGATTATACGTTGAAAGACAAGGCAAAATTTCAGAATTAGAACCAGGATGAAGAGTGAGACGTTATTTTTCAACTTATTTCTTTAACCGAACCTTTGAGAAGGAAAATTATTAGAGAAATCGTAGAAAATATCACAAAAATAAACCACATTTAAACTTATACTTTACAGAAGATTTTTTCTACCGAAAATAAAACATTCAATTAATATATATATATATATATATATACATTTAACAGACAAAAGCTATTACAAAAAAACACAAAGTTAAAGTGAAATAAGCAGATTATTATAAAACTATTAAAAAGCTAACTTACAATGCCGAAAACTTTTAAATTTTAATAATTTAAAGTGAAGCAAAGTATGTATTAATGTTAATCAATTACAAAGTGTGTGTGTTTTCTTATAACAAAGCCACAACAGTTTATCTGCTGAGTCCACCGAGAGGAATCGATCTCCCTGATTTTAGTGTTGTAAATCCGTAGACTTACCGCTGTAATTGCAGGAAACAATTACAAAATTTGCCTCATATTGAAACCTTACTTATAAATTAATAAAACGACTCTTCTCGGTTAAAGTTTTAAAGAAATGAAAGATGGTTTATAAAGAATAAATAGTCTAGTTGTTGTTAAGTGCAGAGCTAGAAAATGGGTTATCTGTGCTCTGCCCACAGGGAGTATCGAAACCCGAATTTTAACGCCGTAAACCTGTGGACTTATCGCTAAACTACTGGTAGGGGCGGAATAAATTAAAATAAGTACTTGTTTGAAACTTATATCTTTAGTATTTATAAAATGTCCAAAAAAGCAAACATCAGTCATGAATATATTTCACTAATTGAACTTTGAGCTTCGTTTCTCGTTGAAATCAGTTTACTTTTTTTGTTCATTAAGTCTGTAGTCGTGGAAGAGCTTTTAACTTGTTCAATGCACAACAATAAAATAATGTGCTTCGAACAAGCTAATAATCTAATTACTTTTTTTTTTCTTCTGAAATTGAATTCATGGTAGTTCATTCGGTTTCCACGGTCCTTAGAGCTGTCCAACATATAACTAATTGCTATAATAACGTAAGTGAGTTTAGGAAAATTTAGAAAGAACTTTTGGTCTAGTCTTGAAAAAAACAACAACTATGAAACACTTTTTTCTCAACTCAGCCACACTGGTACATCACAAATAAATGGTTGAATGTCATAAACCTTTTCTTGAGGATTTAAAAATGACTAGATGTTTAGCTTTAAACAAACATTTTTTTTTTTACTTTTCTGTTTGTTCACTGACTTCTGAGTAAAGCTACTTAACTGCTATCTGAGTTGACCATCAGTAAGTTAGAAGTTATAGTATACAAGGAAGACAGATGTTCCACACCATTCACCGCGAACTTTTGGGCTACTATTTACCAATGAAATGTGGAATTTACAATGATATTGTTACGTTCTTACGGGATTTATACCAGCAATTTACGAGTCGCGCATCCTAACCACCAGGTCATGCCAAGCTGTTCACGTTTTTATTAACTTGATAAATAATATTAAAGTTTACGATAGATTTTAAGGCGTTTTAAAGTAATTTTTATATCATTAGAAACAATTTCCAGGTTAACTTGTTTTTCTTAGAAGTACACTAATGCCATGAATAATGTTTTTTGTTTTTTTTTCCAACAGAAGCGGCAACTGAGGAACAAATCATAAACCGTCTTGAAAGTCACTACAATCATGTATATAAATTATTAGTGGTTTCGTGCGCGCGTGTGTATTTTCCTATAGCAAAGTCATATCAAGCTATCTGCTGTATCGAGCCCTTGTACACTAGAGGTACATCTATATAAGAATTAGCGATAAAAACCAAATCGAATAACGTGATGTTTATTACGGATTAGGCCCGACATGGCCAGGTGGTTAAGGCACTCGACTCGTAATCTGAGGGCCGCGGGTTTGAATCCCTGTCATACCAAACATGCTCGCACTTTCAGCCGTGGGGCGTTATAATGGTACGATCAATCCCACTATTTGTTGGTAAAAGAGTAGCCCAAGAGTTGGCGATGGGTGATGATGACTAGCTGCCTTCCCTCTAGTCTTACACTACTAAATTAGGGACGGCTAGCACAGATAGCCCTCGAGTAGCTTTGTGCGAAATTCAACAAACAAACAAAAAGTGAAGTTACTTGTGAACATGCAAACTCACATTGTTTGTAAAAACTATTGTGTCAAATGTGGAGATGAAGATTGGAACCTTCACTATCTTATGAAAATGTAAGAAAATGTTAACTTTCCAAAACAAGATGTCTTCTAAAATAACCAGCAGGAGATAATAAAGTGAAGGTTCCAATCTTCATCTCTGCATTTGACATAATAGTTTTATGATGTATTTAATTTTCTTTATTAATGAAAGTGAAGTTACTTGTAAACATGCAAACTCACATTTTTTTGGTAAAAACAGTTCTGAAGGAGGAAAATATATCAACACAATTTAGGAAGTTAGCAATGGATTTACATTCTTTCAGAACTCAAAAAAAATCTCTAGTTCTGATTTATTATATTTACTGTTTTTGACAAACATATAGCAATATAATTCAAACAAGCTTCAAAATCCTCTTCAGAAGCTTAAATATATCATTAATAGAAATTTGCAGATCACCATGAAACAAATATTCTACAGCCTCTAAACATACATTGTGCTAAATATTGAAAATCAAACTGAGTTAGAAATGAAGTAACAAATGTATTATAAGTGCAAGACAAAAGAAATGGCAGAATTATGAAGTGAAAAATGGCAGAAATATTTGAATCATAAACTGCATAATCACAGTAATGATTGTTTGTTTATTTTTGTTTGTTATTGAATTTCGCGCAAAGACACTCGAGAGCTATTAGAGGGAAGGTAACTAGTCATTACCACCCATCGCGAAGTCATGGGTTACTCTTTTTTTACCAACGTATAGTGGGATTGGCCGTTACATTATAACGTCTTCACGGCTGAAAGGGCGAGCATGTTTCGTGCGAACGGGATTCGAACCCGAGACCCTCAGATTACAAGTCGAACGTCTTAACACACTTGACCATGCCGGGCCAGTAATGATTGAATTACAATTTATAAAACCAAGCAACTGAATTATAAAATGAAAAACCCCATAATGGCTAAATTATAAAATATATAATTGCAGTAATAACTGAATTATTAAGTGCAAATCCATACATAATGAACAAATTAATTCTGAGTTGATATAGGAACAATTCATTTAATGGGTAGCTAGCTAGTTCATCGCTGATCATAAGTAAGTTTGTCACAAGTGAAGTTATATAATTTCTTCGTAAAAATACTGACGTCGGATGTCAATTTGCTGAAGTTAAATGGTTTGTAATGTTCGAAATTTATAAACGTTCCTGGTCAACTGACCGTAGTTTACCGATTAATAAGCGTTAATCAGATTTAGAGGTTTATAGAATATCAACTGTAACAAACCAACAATAAATACTATCTTTCAGCGCGTTGGGTTGGTTACCTGTTATAAATATTTGTCTGATGTCTAGAAATTTCAGCTAAGTCAACAATACTGGCATTTACCTACATTGTTGATTTCTACATTCGAGATTCATCTACAGCTTCAATACAGATTTAGCAATATAAGTTATGTACATTTCTAAATATATATTTAACTTAAACAAACATGGATATATAATAGTAGGTCCGTTGCAGTTATGAAGTGAAGAAGTGAAGTAATAACTGGATTTTAAGTACAAAATTTAGTAATGGTTGAAGTATAAAATGTAGAACTGCAGTGATAACTGAGTTATAAAATATAGAACAATAAGTGAGGAAACACAGTACACAATCTCGTAAAGTTTAGTGGCTCAGGGATAACTTGAAGGATATAGAACCATAAAATCCTGAGTTTGAGTCTCCTTGGTAGTCAGAGTTCAAACAGATCGTTGTTTAGCTTTGCATTAAATGGATAAAATGTTATATGTTTTGCAGTCAGTCAAAGGTAAAGAAATATAAGTTAAGCAGACTGTTTCTCAACAGGAATCTCATATTTCTGGTAAAATTTGTAGTTGTATCACATAAGATAATGTATAATTGCTAACTGGATTAAGTTCAAGTTTCCAATAAAAATATAATAGTAGCATATCCACCTCACTCGTTTCTAACGAGGGTTTTCACTCAATACCTTAGCCAGAGTTCATCAGGCTGAATGAGCTTAACCGTTTTGTTTATAAAATTAAAATACTTATAGTGGCTAGTATTCAAGTATTTTGCTATCAGTAACTAGCAGATTAATCCTTCTTATTGCTTAGCCAGGACATCGGAACGGGCAAGAAAGTAAAACCTTGGTGAGTTTTTGTGTGGGTGAAGAATTACAGGTTTCGTGATACCATAAGGTAAAGGCGGGGGATGGATATGCACTTACAAACATCAGTGACTTGGAATCATATTATAAAAAGAAAACTAAAACATCTGTAAAAATGTGTTGTAGAAACATCCGAAAAAATTATAAGGAAACATATGAAAAGTATTAATCTAAGAATCCAATGCTTTTGTTCTTGATTTTTTAATGTAAATGACTCTATTTTGATGCATAAATGTTTTAATCCTATACATATAATCTTTCTGTGCATTAGCTCTTCACTTTAAGAGAGTTTTATTCCTGTACAATCTGTAGTGCAAATGTGTCTTATTTTGATATAGATCTATGCCGTAATATGAATGTATAGGAAAGTTATGGATATCCAATTCCGAACCATTTTAAAAAGAGTTCAAAAGTTTGTATAAGCCAATGAGCAACCTCGTTTGTCATCGTTTACTGTGAAATTAAATAGACTTTAGTAACTCTTATTCTGTTACACATTTCGCTCCAGGGTTGAAAGTCATGATACATGTGTGTCACGTAAAGCCATTATCCAGGGGTTAGAATAGTAAGATATTGCTAGCGTGAAGGAATGTAGTGGATGAGAAAGCAAAACTTATGTTGATGAAGTTAAAGAGCAATTTGAAAAAGAAATCGACGCTTCATTTGGAATCTGAGAAACCTGAACACCGAGCATAAAAACGAGAGGCAACAAAGGGGCTGTCAAGGTGCTGGTGATGCTGCGATAATATTCGATGAAAAAAATTATTTATCAGATATTTAGCGGCTCTCTGTTGTCAGTTGTCTAAATATATAGCCAGTTAAACACAATGCATTTGCTTTTAGGCTAAGTTACACATGAACCCCAAATTTTATAAGTTGGGTGGTAAATGACATGGAATACAACGGCTTAAAAAAACTTTCGTATCGTTCTACGATGGATTTCAACGAAAAAATAGTTAAAGCTTATCAATAGACACTAAGCTATTTGCTACTTGTAAAAATATTGCTTGGTGCAGACATGCTAAAACAATGCAAACAGTTTCACGAGGACTCATAATATTCGATATACTATGAAGGTGAAAATAAATTTGCCATTTCTTTTGAGCCTTCGGTGAAACAAAAGTAAAGACATTGTGTCAGTTTAGGTTTGTTTTGAATTTCGAGCAAAGTTACACTATGGCTATCTGAGATATCCGTCTCTAATTTAGCAGTGAAAGATAGAGGGAAGGCAGATACTTGTCACGACCTACCGTCAGCTCTTCGGGTGCTGTTTTATCGAAGAATAAGTGTGATTGAATTACACATTATAACGCCCCACGGTTGGAACGGTGAGCGTATTTTGTAGAATAGGGATTTGAACCTAAAACCTTCAGATTACGAGACGAGAATCCTAACCATCTGGCCATTCCAGGGCCAGTGGCCAAGGATGTAAGTTTCTCGTCTTATTGATGTTCGAAAGCAAGCTTTATATTACTATGTGGACTATTCAGATATTAAAAATATTGAGGAATTTGACGAGGTTTGTCAAAAGTGGTAAAAGTGCCACTAATGTACCAACGATACTGGAGAGATTTAAACCATTGCGAACAATTTTCTAATTATCGTTTATCATGAAATCACAAAAATGGATTGGCCAAAGATGGCGCAAATCTCGATCCTGTAGCAAAACCGTCGATTTGACCACAAAGTTGTTTCACTAAGAGGAAAGGAAGATTTAAAAAAAATAAATCAGCCCATTAACTACAGAAAACAACTGATTTAGGATCATATATAAGAATTTTATTTTAAAACTTATGCATTACACATTACTTTCAAAGTTCAAACTGTTGTATTTCATGAAAGAATTTAAAGCTATTCTTCACAGAAGAATGTGACGTCTATTTGAATTTGTTTAAGATCTTAGCAAGGACCAATAATGAACAGGCCTTCCGAATAAAAGAGAGCACGCTCATTCCCAAGCGAACTCCTGAGATTAATGTTATTGGAACAGTGAGTAAACCGTTTTCATTATTACAGAAGTTTAGATATTTTCTTTTGATGAGGAAAGTTTACACAATAACCTAACTACACTTTGTCTATCACAGGAATAGATTTCAGCGGTGTAAGTCTGGTGGAAATTTACCGTTGATCTAATGAGGGCAAAAATGAAATTCTCTGCAGCTATTTACTGAGGAAAACCTGAAACTTCTGAAACAAAACTATCTATGAAAGAAGTTCGTGTTCCAGCTTCCAGTAAATATTTAGTTTACAGTTTCACAAAACTTTCTAAATCTAATTGATTTTATCTTATGGTTAAACAATCACCCAGTAACTCTACAGTAAGGACTAGCTATATTTTCATCGTAGGGACAAGTAATTTAAACTCAACAAAGGGCTGAGTCACTAATTAATAACTTAAGATACAGATATTTTTCTTGTTAAAGGTGATGACGTATGTTGACGATAGATATTGTGGACAAAACTATTAGTTAGAACACGATTCTACCTGAGGAATTAGAATTAGATGCTTTGACAATAACAGCAATTGGATATCACGATTTGCAGTGTTAACTGGAGCTGGCGAAGTGTTGAGTATAGCGTGAGCGACAGTCATACAGTCGTTAAAATCACACAAAAAATTATTTACTAAAAACAACTATAGATGATGCTGTTGCTATAACTTGCGCCGGTTTCGTTTCAAGATTCTAATTTTATTTTGCACGTTCTGAAAGTTTTGATTATGTTTTTGTTTTGAATTTCGCGCAAAACTATACAAGGGCTATCTGCGCTAGCCGTCCCTAATTTAGCAGTGTAAGACTAGAGGGGAGGCAGCTGGTCATCACCACCCACCGCTAACTCTCGGGGTACTATTCTACCAGTGAACAGTGGGATTGACCGTCACATTATAACGCCCCCATGGCTGAAAGGACGAGCATATTTGGGCGTCATAAGTGACGGCTAATCCCACTATTCGCTGCTAGGATAGTAGCCTGAGAGTTAGCGGTGGGTGGTGATGACCAGTTGCCTTTCCTCTAGTCTTACACTTCTAACTTATGGACGGCTAACGCAGATAGCCCTCGTGTAGCTTTGCGCGAAATGAAAAGAAAACAAACGTAACTACCTGGCCTTGACGGGTCGCTCTGAAAGCTTACCGATACAGTTTCATTTCTCGTGTGGAGTACTTTGTGAAATGATTGCTTTTCATGTTCACAACCAAATAAATTACAATTTTTTAATAATTTTAAATTATTATGTTATTTATATTTTACGTTTATTTACCTAGCGGGAAATATCTAACATCTATAATATTTTTTATTAGAAATGGTTTAAAACTGGTTCTGATTTAGTTCTTTGATTGGTTTTAGTTTCTCACAAACTTTCATTTCAACCTTACGAAGCCTTGTTCACTAAATACATATATAAATTTATAACCACAGTTATATTTTATACAACATATTAAAAACAAGTTCACGTTCGTATTGTTATTGCTATGAAATTTCACACAAAACTATACGAGGGCTATCTGCGTTAGCCGCCCCTAATTTAGCAGTGAAAGACTACATGGAAAGCAGCTAGTCATCATCACCCACCACCAACTCTTGGGCTACTGTTTTAAGAAAGAATAAGGAACTTGACCGTCACTTTATAACAGCCCCATGTCTGAAAGGCGAACATGTTTGGTGCAACGGGGATTCTCAAGACGGCTGGTATGGGTATTAAAACTTAGGTTTGTAAACCCTCTTAGTTAACCTGGAGATGACGTAAGAAGATCTAAACGTTGTTCTGTACTTTATTTTAATTAAAGTTTTAAAACCCATACCAGCTGTTTTTAGAATACATTTCTACTTCAAGTGAGTTTATCGTCATCACGAGGAACGGGGATTCATTCAAACTCGTCCATTCGTATTGTTATATAGCTACTTCATATGTAAAGTCTTCATAGACGGATGTATACATGAGATGAAGAATTATTGACATTGAGAAAACATTTTTTTAGCATTTTGCTAAACTTGGTTGTTTTGAAGACGATGAGGTTCCTTGTAATGTAAATTTGGACCTATAAACTAACTATATGATTTATTGTATCATATAAAGAACATTTGTAAACAGCCGTTTATTTAAATGCTTTCGATGTTACCAAATTACTAATCAATCTAACAGAATTGAATCACACATATATTTATATCGTAAAACCACTCCAAACGTATGTCAAGTACACATGACTTTAAAAAAGTTTCCAGAAATTTTTCGTCTAGAAATATTTTAAAAAAATTGCCAGTAAGGTTAGGGAAAAACGACCTTTACCCTCCACTAAATAATAATAATATAAAAACTGTTTATTTCAGCCAACGTCTTCTCTTAAGGTTTCATCAGGGCCGGTAATATAGGAACTGTTTTTCTTCTAGTAGTTCTGTTGAAGCCCCAAGGATGAAACGTTGGCCGAAATAATGTTTTCTTTATTATTTTCTGGAGAGTAAAAGTAATTTTTTCCTCAAATTTCTTTTCCTAAATCTCTTCCGCATGCACTACGAATTCCGAAAATTTAAAATTAATTTTTGTACAAAATTAAATGCATAGTTCTCAAAACCAGAACAAATGAAAACAACCCCAACAACAAAAATCAAGTAAATTCTTTTCTGTATCGTTTTCACAAGGAGTCTTTCCACTTAACTGTACTCATCCATTACAAAATAAAATAATTATTTTTTAACTAAAGATTTATTTCTAATGACGTTAATAGTCCACATGAAAAGTTTTTGAAAAGCAGTCTTTATGTCAATAGAAGGATAAAATCAACGAACCGTATTTTTTAGTCCTAACTAATTTTAGTCTTTCCAAGAAAGTGAAAAACCATCTGGCGACCAGTGGATAAAAGAAATCCTTCTAGTTGTAAGAGGCTTGCTTTAAATACTTTTCTTACGGGCATTTTCCTTCATGTTAAACTATCAACCAAAATCTAATAAGAATCTAGTCGGTTGGAAAAAGTAAAACAAATTCGTACGAGCTTGAGTGTGATTCTATAGAGACAATCATATTTAATTAAAACTAGGACTCAAAACTATTTCCAATTAGCATATTAAAGAAATTTAATATGGTAAAACACATTTATATGCTCTTTAAGAATAACAAAGAAAAACAAACAAACTGGAAGGCAATTGTTTAATTCACACACTAGAACTAAAAGAAAAAGATATGAACAGTTGGTATACATTCTTAAAAGTTCTGTAAAGAAAACGATTTATGGCTGACGTATAACAAATGTACAGTTTTTGAGTATTAAACTATTTAGTTTTCATGTCAAGGGAAAGAATAAAATGAAAACCAATTCGTATATTTTATATCACGTTATTACAAATGTTTCGTATTATTTCTTTTCACATAATAATTTAGGCCCGGCATGGCCTAGCGCGTTAAGGCGTGCGCTTCGTAATCTGAGGGCTTCGGGTTTGCGCCCGAGTCGCGCCAAACATGCTCGCTCTCCCAGCCGTGGGGGCGTTATAATGTGACGGTCAATCCCACTATTCGTTGGTAAAAAAGTAGCCCAAGAGTTGGCGGTGGGTGGTGATGACTAGCTGCCTTCCCTCTAGTCTTACACTGCTAAATTAGGGACGGCTAGCACAGATAGCCCTCGAGTAGCTTTGTGCGAAATTCAAAAAACAAACAAACAAACAAACATAATAATTTAATTTTTCGAATATTGTATTCAATAAAAGATTTTTATATTTGTTGTTTTCTCTCTACACAAGAACAAGCATGCCAAAATTATTCTTAAAAATTCACTTCGTAAACAACGCAACAGGTTTTAGTACCTGGTAGTTTGAAACTAATTTATTCGTTTACGAAGTTTAGAAGATGTATTTTGGTAAGAGTTTGCGATCTCAACAAAATTTGTTCTTGAGAATTCATTTAAAAAATTAAATGAATCTTTTCTCATGAATTTTGACTTTTGAAGGTTTTACTTTTTTGTGCGCTTGTAAATGTTGTATTGACGACACTTTCAGTTTGCACTTGAGAGACTAATTCCTTCTATAAAAACAATATTCAAAAACATAAGTTGGTCGTTATGCATCGTAACATTGATGATGTAAAATAACAGGTATCTTGCAGGTTTGAGTTTAAGAGCTATCTAAGCAAAATAGATGAAATAATGAGTTTGAAAATTACGTTGTTCGATGTCATATAAAGTTGCTTTACTGAAAAATCGCTACATATCGTGATAAAGTGAATTATATGTTTTATAATAATACGTTTAATATGTTCCGCTAACACCAGATAACCCAATTTGTTCAACTCATTAAGTTAAGTTTAAATTAAAATCTGTTAAGGCTATTAATGTTATTTCAATGGAACTTGTCTATATGTATATATATATATATACATGTAATTTTCTATTCTATTAACCTTTGTTCTTCAATTCGTTATGTATGGGTCGTCCTTAAAATATGGCGTCGTAAATTATCTATTAATTTCTCCACAGGAGAACTAAAACGGAAATAAAGTTCATAATTGAGTTCCAGCCGAAGTGTTTCGCATGCGTATAATATCATTTTCGTTTCTGAACTGAAATTTGAATAGTTTTTTAAGTCTATTCAAATGTCATACAGTACTTTTTTGGCGTTTAGAACTGATGTGACATTGAGGATAAATTTGGAGGATAAAATTCAAGTAACGGGTGAAAGTATTTGAATAATTTATTATCAACTGATCAAACCGTAACAAAAACGTTTTTGGGAAGATGGGAAAATAAATCATGCTTGTTTTTTACTGATAATATAAAGTCAATATTACAAATTATTAGAAAGAATGAAACTAAAATACTTAAGTGCATTTTATGTCCTTAGTTTCGGAACTGAAGAGGTATATTTTTCATTGATTTAGTATAAAGAACACGCTCAACTAAAGTAGTTTATTATTGTATGACAAGTATTTGTTGTAAAGGTAATTATAATAATTTATGTGTAATTCTCAAACCACAAATAATGTTTAAGACTCGGGTAAATTTGAAAAATGGATGCCATTTTTGTTTCGCCCAGTGATGGCACATCGATAACTCTACGGACTCACATATCTAAAAAACCAGGTTTCGATACTTTGGTGGGCAAAGCAAAGGTAACCATTGTGTAGCTTTGTGCTTGTTTGGTTTCTTTTGAATTTCGCACAAAGCTATTCGAGAGCTATCTGTGCTAGCCGTCCCTAATTTAGCAGTGTAAGACTAGAGGGAAGGCAGCTAGTCATCACCACCCACCGCCAATTATTGGGCTACTCTTTTACCAACGAATAGTGGGACTGACCGTCACATTATATCGCTCCCACGGTTGAAAGGGCGAGCAAGTTTGGTGTGACGGGAATTGGAACTCGCGACCTTCATATTACGAGTCGATTGCCTTAACCACCTGGCCGTGCCGGGGCAGCTTTGTACTTAATTCTAAGGAAACAAACAAACATTTTTGTTTTATAGACCAAATACCTGTAAATATGAACAGGCTTGTCATGACCTGGTGGCTAAGGTTTGTTTGTTGTTTTTTTTAATTTCGCGCAATGGTTGTGTCATCGTGTATATATAATGTATTAATAGTAACGTCTCATCTGTGTACATCATTACATAATACCTTTGTGGTCATGCCTTAATTATAATCGATATAATGTGACGGTCAGTCCCAGTATTCGTTGGTAAAAGAGTAGCCCAAGAATTGGTGATGGGTGGTGATGACTAGCTGCCTGCCCTCTAGTCTTACACTGCTAAATTAGGGACGGCTAGCACAAATGGCCCCCGAGTAGCTTTGTGCGGAATTGAAAAACAAACAAACAGACCAAATGTACTGATCTTGATTTACTGGTTTTCTGGTATCTGTGTTTGCTGGTCAGGGTATCGTGGTTTGTTCTGAATGTCGTTAGCTGTATGTTGACCTTTGCTACCCATGTTCTTACATACTTTTCAGGTTAAGATAATACTAATGGTATGTCAAATAATGTGATGTGTTTTTCATGGGTTGCTATTAATGGTCAATTTCATTCACATTTAATGCTGCCTTATGCGTGCAGCATTTCCCTCTTCACACATTATTTGCGTAGCAATACTTGTTTCAGTCACATCCGACCAGAAGATTGGGAAATATTAGACTGTAACCAATGCATAGTTATTTTCACGACAATACGCTCTTAGCTTAGGCTGTAACTTCTCAGAAAACATTGTATTCACGTATAATGTTTCTACGAAGACCCGCCAATTTTGTTTGTGCACAGAATTTGAGTTTCTCTTGCAGTGATCAACATTCTGGGAAGTCACTTTTCAGTAGCTGCAACAGAACCTGAGTTATCTTGTTTCTCAGTAACACATCATTCACAATAACATCATTGTACTTACATCATTCACAATAACATCATTGTACTTACATCATTCATAATAACATCATTGTACTTACATCATTCACAATAACATCATTGTACTTACATCATTCATAATAGCATCATTGTACTTACATCATTCACAATAACATCATTGTACTTACATCATTCACAATAGCATCATTGCACTTACACGCTTACAAGCTTTCCTTTACGTTTCGAACTTGCGATGCCTTTTTCCTGAGTTCTGTTGTTTTAGGCGCAAAAACAAATTAATTTTTTTTATAACTCGTTATTCAGTGTGCAGGTCACATTCAACACTTGGTAGTTTAAAATAATTGTGCGTAACGTCACAAAGCCTTTTGTTTTATTGGGCACCGCCATACTGGACGTCAAACATTTTCTTCCAACGGTTAAGAACAATCCATATCAGTGGAAGATTCGATAAAGCTTTACATGCTGTCAATAGCGACAAATCGCCTTTGGCAAAAGATATAGATCTGAGACTGAGGTTTGTTTTCAGTTATTCCATATTTATCTTATTTTTATGAGCATCGTCGAAATGATTTACAGCATCAGATGGCATGATATCAGAAGACAAATTAGACTTTTTCACCTAAAACAAAGGTAAGCACTTGATGTCCAATATGGCGAAGGAAACTATAGACCACGTGACTTTACGATTACAGTCTCGTCTTTCAGGCATTGACATTTCTTGAACATAGCGTTCTCATTTAAGAAAAAAAAAGTTTTCCCTACAGCTAACACACGAAACTTAATAATTCTAGTCCGTTAGAAAAAAAAAGTACCGAACCTGGGATGCTGTGCAGTTCGACACAAATTAATCTTTGGCCTTTAATTATTGTAACCCCCCCTACAGTGTCACATCTGCGGACTTATACCGCTAGAAACTAGTTTCGATACTCTCAGTGAGTAGAACATAGATAGCCCTTTGTGTGGTTATGTGCTTAAATTATTAACTAAATCACACTAGAAAATAGCTTTTATTCTTATTTCGTCTTTGTCATAAAATTAACAGCAGGAGAATATTTAGGGTATTTAATTTCATTAAGTCTCATAACATGTTTTTTTCTAGCGATAAATATGTTTTAAGATAAGTTCAATAAAGTGTTTGGATGTTTGATATACTTTATCATAAAATGTTCACAAGATAATAATAATTTATGCCGAAAAGACGAGTACTATCTAATAACATCTTAGGGAAATCGAACAAGTTTATAATGAGTCAGTTCGTAGCTCAGCAATAAACTTGAGGAATTCTGAAAGCATATATGTGCTTAACTATCATGGATAGGTGTTCTAACAGGTTTGTCTTTCGGTAGTTAACCCTATGAGATAGGTTTATAAATAACTGTAGATAACAAAGTGGCTCGAATGGAACATTGAAACTTCTGTACATCATGAGTAAACGTTTATATTTTACGAGAAACTAAGTGGAAAAACTAATATATATTCTTTTTAAAGATAACTTTTCCAATAAACTGATTAACTGTTTTGATTAACTGAAAGTTATATAGTAAGTGTAGTAACATCCAATTGAAACAAATCATGAAGTATGATTTCGAACCAATACCTATTTTATTTTATTAATATTTCATAGTTTCTTAAATAGGGACAAAATAATGATTCATGAAATATTTTCTGTATGATAAAATAAAACATTTTGAAAATAACCTAGATTTTACTTAACGAACTTTAATTTTTGATATAATAGATTAAGCTCTTCCTAAATATATTTATTAATATACTGTTGAACTAAGTATTTTTCACCCTTTGATACCCAGGTGATATATTCATCAAACACGTGAATGTCACGAAATACTTTAAATGTCATTCGGAACTAACCATCTACATTATGCTGTCCTTAACTGTTTAATATCATTCAAAACCTACGCATTGTTCTCTGGAACTGTTTGTTTTTGAACTTTGCGCAAAGATACACGAGGGATATTTGCGCTAGCTTTCATTAATTTAACAGTGTAAGACTAGACGGAAGGCAACAAGTCATCACCACCAACCGCCAACTCTGGGGCTATTTTAACAACGAACAGTGAGATTTACCGTCACATTATAATGCCCTCACGGTTGAAAGGGCGAAAATTTTTGGTGTGACATGGATTCAAACCCGCGACTCTTAAATTACGGGTCGAGTACCGCCTAATCATCTGACCATACAGGGCACTCTCTGGAACTTCGATAATGGTGTCTCTAAATAACGCCCCCCCCCTTCAGTGGCTCAGCGGTATGTCTGCGGACTTTCAACGCTAAAATCCGGGTTTCGATACCCGTGGTGGGCAGAGCACAGATAGCCCATTGTGTAGCTTTGTGCTTAATTCAAAACAACAATAACAACCTCTAAATAACGTCATTGTGAACTATTCCAATATAGTCCTTTGGAATTAAATGAACAACGAACGCATCAGGAGCTGAAGAAAAGAATCTATAAACTTGTTTTGCATGTGAATTTCAATGATATCCAGTTTTATTTGGCCTACTCAGTCTTTTTTCTATGAAACAATTTTGATACCTGCATTAAAGACATATTTCCTACTTCGACTTCAAGAATACATTTATTTCTAAATGAGGGGAAAATCTTTTTCTACTTCTAGGGATTTTCTTTTTAGCACTAAATCTCAAATTTATATTACAACAGATTCATTCATAAGCATCTCGAACCAGAGACTTCGAGAAAACTGTAAAACAACACACGCGGTTTTACAACTTACACACTCAGAGAAAGTTACTCTGAAAATTACAAGATGCCCAGTGAATATCAAAGATGGAAGAATATTCGAATATAAATAGTCTTTCATTTGTGCAGCAAGAAAGGTCTAAAACAATGCATATGTGTTTGTTTGTTTTGTTTTTTTAATTTCGCGCGAAACTACTCAAGGGGTATCTGCGCTACCCGTCCCTAATTTAGTAGTGTAACACTAGAGGGAAGGTAGCTAATCATCACCACTCACTGCCAACTTTTGGGCTACTCTTTTACAAACGAAAGTGGTATTGACTGTGATATTACAACGCCCCCACGGTTGAAAGGGCATGTTTGATGCGGCGGGGATTCGAACCCGCGACCCGCAGATTACGAGTCGAATGCCTTAACCCACCTGGCCATGTCGGGTCTACCATGTATATGATAAATCTTTTAAAATTATTTGGCAAATCTGTAACACTGTTGTTGGAAAAGTTGAGGGTCAACCACGATAGATTAGGTTTTAGTGAAATTAAATCAAAAATCAAAGTTCCATTAAATAACAAAGACTTTATTATAAAAGTAAAAGTTAATGTGTTATTCAAATGTAGTTTCTAATTAGGGCTAACGAGGTAAAATGCAATATTCAACGATCGTTACATATACACTCTGAACATTAAGCTAAATCAATACAGCAAGATACGTTTCTATTAGCTTGATTAAACTTAATTGTCTCATATTCTTAAGCAGTTTGTAAGCATTTATAGCTTAAAGATTACTTGGCTTTAGAAATTAAATCTCACCAGAAGCACATTGGGAAACATAGTTTTTATTTAAGAAAGTATGAATATGGTACAGGCTTTTAAGTTTAGTTTTTAGTATGCAATAATTTTAAGCCTGGTTCTTTCTCTATAATTGTTATGTATTCGGAGGTAAATGTTAAAACGTGTCTTATGGACTGTGCTCTAATGATTTTTTTTTATTGCTTGAAAAATACATAAATATTCTTATGAAAAGATCTATTAGAACACCGTGGAAGAAAAACTGAATTTTTTTTCAAGCGATACATGTTGGTACGTGACTTTCAACCTATGTTATTTACTAAATGAAGCCATTTAAGAGTTTTGCACAATTTTTAACTTTTCACAAAACAAGAAAAAGAGAAAAGAAACAAGTGTTAGAGGGCTGAAATTAAAAAAAAGGTTAAAGCCACACATTTAGAGACAAGTGAGTAATTGAGTTTTTAAAAATGTAATAAAATTGGTAATTAGTGTTTAAAAAACCCGGAAAAGTTTATTTGTTACTCTACGTAAATGGTATAGATAATAGCCTAATTAGAAACTAAAACAATGAAAGACCTTTGTTTTTCTCGTATTGAATTTCTGAGCTGTGATTATAGTTTAGTAGTTCGTGATCTCCCAGAAGGTGATGTTAGCTATATGAAAAAAACAAAAAAAAACAGCATACACAATGAGCTACGTATTAAGTGGAACGTGTCTTATTCATAGCAAAATACAGTCAAGTAACTCACTCAGTGTTGCTGAAAGTAATTGAAACGAAACATTTATCAATTAATTTTTGAATAAATAAGTATATTTAAAAAAAATCTATCTTCGTGCATGTATGATATCATATATGAATGTATATATATGTACTGCAATCTTTATCAAACAAACATGCGAATGATGTTAAGATATTATTTACATATTGAGAAACGTATACTGGAAAAAATATTCATGTTTTAAGAGATCTTATTTTAAATCATATCAACTAGAGTATTAAGTTACTAACGAATTATGGTTTTATTTAATAAATTTTCCAATATTCATATTTGGAAAGATTTTTGATATTGTAGCTGAAATCCTTAAACTATTACTTTAAAACAGTTATATTTTTGAGGGTGTATAGATGATATATGTTTTATTATCAATTACTTGTTTCTCTGCAGGTTGACTGACAGAACGGTAACAGAACAAAAAAAACTTTTTTCAGTTTTTATTTAAAAGATTTTCATTTTTCTCCTTATCAGAACACATTATTGAGTCTCAAAGAAAAATCGACGTTCACGTCATTGAGTTTTTAACCACTATCTTTTCCAAGTTAAAAATGTTCACTTGCTAATTTCAAGTGCAACAACGATAAGAAACAAACAACAAAATCGATACCGAGGACGTAACGATCACTGATTGTTACTAGTCTAACATTTATGTGCCATAAGTTGGGGATATTGTAGCTAATGAAGCCAAAAACCACATACAAGGAGCAAAGTTTGTTAACCAACTTTGTTTTCTGTAGTTAGAGTTATCTTACGGTTTCATCTTCCTCACGTGAAGAATGTTTGTTAGAGTTTATTATACTGACTGTCACTTTTAGGCTGAAAGAGAGTTTCGTGGATAATTGAGGACTGACTTCCAGGATGGTAGACTATAAGATAATGGACAGTAATTGGAAGCTCGACAATGTGGTTTATTCAAAGAAAACATATAAATTGTCTTTTACCTCAGTGAACAGACAATGTACTTAATTTGTAAACTTTATTTCGCTAGTTTTATTTGTTCAGTAACTACTGTAACGTAAAGTAAGGTTTAAGTTCTATAGATCACAATGTAAAAGCAAAGAATAGTAAAGATAGAGTGTTCGTTTTACGCACACAATGTATTTTCAAGGAAAACAAAAGAGCAAAAAATACAGAACCATTTATATAAGACATTAAAAGTGTTAATCACCTAAAACAGTAGCACAAAATTAGATTCTTTAAACGAATTGTTACGGTTGTACCAAATATTTAAAAACATAACAAAAATACGCCAACAATAATTTCATCATTTGTAAATGATTATATAAAATTACTGAAATAATCGCTAAATTAAAGTCGAAATAATATTTTATATAGACTTTAATATATATCTGAGAATTTACAGAAAAAGTAGCTTTACTCGCTCTTTATGACTTGGTGGTTGTTGTTTCATACAACACCTTGTTAACGGAGCCGAAAATTATATTCCTTATGTAAAAGTGTTGTTTTTACATAATATTTTTAGAACAGCTTAACTGTTTTTAATCTCCTTAAAGGATTAGAAAAAGAATAATGTATTAGAAATGCGCTATTAACGTTAGACGTATATTAAATCATTCAAAGGAAAAAATTAGCTATTGTAGATAATGCGTCTTCAGTGAGTTCTGCTTGTGATAGATTACGTGTTTGATATTCGTACTACGTTGTGCTAGAAAATGATTTCAAACTCTCAGAACTCTTACAAGCATAACCAGGTGGTTAGGGTACTCGACTCGTAATATGAGAGTCCCAGGTTCAAGTCCCAGTAACACCAAACATGCTCGCCCTTTGAGCCGTAGGTGCGTTATAATGTAATGGTTAATCCTACTGCTCGTTGATAAAAGAGTATCCCAAGAGTTGGCGGTGGGTGGTGATGGCTAGCTGCTTTCCCTCTAGTCTTGTACTGCTGAATTAGGGACGACTAGCGCACATAGTCCTCGAGTAGCTTTGCGCGAAATTCAAACCAAACCAGAACGCTTACTTTCCTTTTCGCGAGCGCACGTATTAACGCTAATGTAATACTCAAATTTCCACACAAAATTAATACTTATGATATATTATTATTCTGAGGTTAATATTCACAAATCACTGTTTGTTTCTACGGAATTTTGATTTTCTCTTTTAAATAAAGCGCTACAAGAGATATGTTCATGGAATAGTTTCCAACGTGAAATGAATGTGTGTAAACTCCCCATTTAACAACAGTCAAAGTATTCACGATTATAAAATATTTTGAAATCTATAAAATGGATTAACTTATTTTAACTTTATGATTGTTTAGTTTTCTCTCATTCTGTTGCTTTTCTGAATTTCTCTTTCACTCGTGGGGATAATCTGTTTAATAATCTGTTTATTTCTATATCTGAGAAGTTTCATAATATGTCAAAGAAAAAGCATTAATATAAACACAATAACACAAGATCACTAGAGTTAACTGTCAACTCCTTCGACTCCTCAGAGATTTCCAAGTCACGGCTTAAGATCAGATCGCTGTTTACTTGTTTAACTACAGTCGAGATGAGGACGAAGGACAACAAGTTCCTCGAAGTATGCTCAGTTGGAATCACATGATTCACGTCGAACACAAAAGTCCTGTTTCAGTTGAATATACGAAGTAGTTGAAATTTACCCTTCAATGGAATTCATTTTATTCAAGCTTGTGAGTGATGTGTGTGTTCCACATAAGGGGATACTTGGAAGAAATTTTGAAATGTAGAATTACATCTCCTGTTAATTATCTAAATGTGCATAAAATGACAGACAACGTATAAGGTTCTCTGATTATTAGGTACACACACTCCTGGACCACTTTATAATAGTGTGTATATTATTAGGACTAAAACATCAAGGTATAAATGTTACAGTTTCACATGGTTACGAATTCACTCCGAACAAGAACTGTACATGTTATACACAACAAGTTATTGCTCTTTACATTTCGTTTAATGGTCTCTAATAAATTAGTAACACACTCGACCAGTATAAAATGTCCGACTTTGCTTACTTGAAGTGATTTATATTATTAGTACTTAATGTAATCACTTAAAGCAGCAAGAAGGTTGTCACACTTGCAACGATCTCTATATTTGTTGTTTGATGAAAAAGACCGGAGAAAACAGAGCTGAAAAGAAAACAAAATCCACAAAAATAATATTTCGTTTCACGACAAGAATTTTAATATTTTGGTGTATACACCGAAACGAGGCGAAGCTTGAGTTGAATCAGACAAGAGCGTCGCTTCCTTTTTCTTTAGTTTTGAGAAATAACAAAACATTCTGACAGGATCACACAACTGGTACGTTTGTGTTTTGGGCTGTAGAAAAAAAACGAAACCACTAAATTTAAATTTTAATAAATGTGCGATATTAATATTTTGGTACTCTAAAAAATCCATATAATGTTGTCAACATACTTTCCTCCTATTTTTCACTTATGTTAATCGTCTAGTTAACTGTCTGTTTATCCACCGAACAACAGACTTTGGAGTTCATTAGAAGTCTATTTTTTTTAAATGTTTGTAGTGTAAAAAGCCAGTAGTAAAATCTGGGATATATTGAATAAAATCTGGGAAACACTGTACCATATGTATTAAGAAAATACCTTTTATTTTCCCAGTTACTAATAAATATGTTGAAGAAAAATGATATAATTGTAACCAATAGCTATTATAGCAGACTATTATATACATTTACTAGGTTTATAGTGAAGCGTGAATTTCTCAGTAAGTCGATGAACAGTTTGTTTGACAATTTAGAAAATTAATAAATTAAGTTCCAGTTTATTACTCTAAGGAAAGTAATAGTCCTTACCTTGAAGACGGTTTACTTCTTCTGTTTTGTTTCATTGTACAGAAACAACTGGACAGGACGGAGGTCATTATAACAGTTCATGAAGTCTGTCTCCGTTTTTACAAATCAACGACATCCATTTTTTAATACAAATCACAAGACTAAGTTTTCAAGCCACATTACACCAAATTGTTAGTATTTACACACATTTCACTGTAATCCTGGATTTCCAGTGTTTGCTGTGACAGTGAAAGAATAAGGAATAATTCTTTACGATTCCATAGAAATAATAATATTATTTTAAGTAAATATCTTTTCACTAAATAGCTGATTTAAAAAACAAACAACAAATAATGTTTAAATTATTTATTAGTTTATTTACACATAAGAACCTGACTACAACGTAATCGTAATGTTACTTGTATTTTTAATTTATTCTGTAATCAGTTCTTACTGTGTAAAGAGTTGTAATAATTTATGTTTTAACGTAAGTACGACTTGAGTTTAGTATTTAAAAAGGTATTAAACTATTAAACTCCCTTCCATATATTATTTTACTCCAGAAGATAACAGGCATTGTTAATGCATATTATAGTGGTACTGAAGGAATTATCGTTTTGTTTACGTTACTATATATATTTTTACTATAATTTTCATTTCCAGAATTAGTGACGTATGTTTTCGAGTGTAAAAGGAAACACATCATTTGAAGCCAAAATGTGTATAAGATGGCACGATGGGCTGTTATTTAAATTTTAAATTTGACTAAATATATTTTGTAGTTCATTGTATTCAGTGTTTCCTTCTAAAGAAAAAAATATGTTTTTTTAGCCGAATTTTTTTAATATGTTATAATTTAATTTATCAAATAAATACAAACTCTTATAGCATTACTTTAATCTCTCAGTCTCTGTTGACTGAACAGAGAACTTGAATGAGCAAATTACAGTAATGTAAAAACAGTACTTTGAAAAATGTAACCTTTATGAAAGTCAATTTCTAGATTTGACGTTGTAATAGAAAACTTACCCTTGTAGAACATATTTTTGTACATGGTAGGACACTGCTGGTTCTAAAAGAGAAAACAGCCCAGCTGAGCATGTTAGTAAGGAAAACTACGTTAACGTAACCTCTTATAAATGCATATAAAACTAGTTGCACATACCCCATAACCTTAGAAAAAACGTACTGACAATATAAGCCTCAGTGGATTTAATTTAACTTTAAAGAACTTGCAGAAAAAGTGTTTTATTTCAGTACTATTAGTTCCCCTGTGTTCTGTACTAACATTCAATATTACACTAGAGAAGGAGAGAGTTGGCTGAGTGTTCTTTTATGCAGTTATTTCTGCTCGTTATGTACTAAAAGAACGGTTATTTTTTATTGAAAAGTGACAATTATTGTCGCAACAACGATAATGACAATCTCCAACTTTAAGTAGGATAGCAGAACACAACTTTTCTTTCCAACCCTTAAAACAATAAGGGATAGTGTTGAATGTTGAGTCACTATTTCTGATCTGTATACCTGTTAGTATCACTATTGTAATTCGTAAATTCTAAACAATAGAAACGTTGAGTCACTATTTCTGATCTGTATACCTGTTAGTATCACTATTGTAATTCGTAAATTCTAAACAATAGAAACGTTGAGTCACTATTTCTGATCTGCATACCTGTTAGTATCGCTATTGTAATTCGTAAATTCTAAACAATAGAAACGGAGGAAAACAGCGCGCAAATTCAACCAGATCATAAATGTGATACTTATATCACAACAATGTTATATTTATAACAACAATGATTATATGGGCGTGACTTTATAGTATAGAGTGCTTGCACTTTGATGTTCAATATTCTTAATATTGTCAAGATACAGCAATTAGTCCCAGCATTAAGTCTTGTAAACAAATCCAAACAGTCTTAGTTATCTTCTAGTCTTTAACCGACATGTCAGAGAGCAGTTACAATTGATATTCGACTTGAGTGCTTGTTGGCAAGTCAAAATGTTGTGTAAGGTGTTGACTCGACTCCTAGAAAACTTTCGTCTTGAATTTTGAAATATAGATAGCAACAAGATTAATTTTTGTCTTAAGTGTTGAATGAAAGAACAAATTATTTTAAGTTCTCATTTTTAGTGTTGATTGACAAGTGAAAATGTGGTAAGACACTGTTGCTAGTGTGGATTGGCAGGTTAACATGTGGTAATCCATCGTTCTTAGTGTTGATTGGCACGTTAACATGTGGTAAGCCATTGTTCTTAATGTTGATTAGCACGTTAACATGTGGTAAGCCACTGTTCTTAGTGTTTATTGGCAGGTTAACATGTGGTAATCCATCGTTCTTAGTGTTGATTGGCAGATCAAAATATAGTTAGTTTTCGTCCTTATTACTGATCATTGCATCATCAAGCAGTAAAGAGTGGTTTGAATTTTTGTTACTAAAAAGCATGATTCTTGGTTTTGTATTAGGAAATGATGTAAATATTTCATTGCATTTAATTCGTGTGAGTTTTACATGCACGTGATTAATATATGTGTGAAACTTTCATGTAATATAATTCATACGAGCTTTACATGCACGTGATTAATATATGTGGAAACTTTCATGTAAAATAATTCATACGAGTTTTACATGCACGTGATTAATATATGTGTGAAACTTTCATGTAAAATAATTCATACGAGTTTTACATGCATGTGATTAATATATGTGTGAAACTTTCATGTAAAATAATTCATAAGAGCTTTACATGCACGTGATTAATATATGTGTGAAAATTTCATGTAAAATAATTCATACGAGCTTTACATGCACGTGATTAATATATGTGTGAAACTTTCATGTAATATAATTCATACGAGTTTTACATGCGCGTGATTAATGTATGTGTGAAACTTTCGTGCAATATTGATTTTCAAACATAATCTGAAAAATTCGAAGTTTAGATTTCTGTTAACCATATACAAGAATGCAGAAACATCTTAGTATATAAATCTGTAGGATCTTTTCGTTCTCACGTATCAATTCTCTTGTTAGTAAATTTACTCGAAATTTTTGTTCAAGATCGCTTCCTATTCATAACCCGTTAAGGGACTGAACTGCACAAACTGGAATATTTGATATCATGTTATGCTCACTTCTCCAAGACAGACGTATTACCTAGGTATTTCTTATTATTATTCACAAAGATGATCAAATGTTGTCAAAAGCTAGCAAGCTAACGGACTTACAAGACTAGCTTTCGTTTTGCGCATTCAGTAAATCACGAGTGATTCAATAAAACAAATGCGTGATATGCATGCTGTAGTACGCTGCCTGCAGCTTGCTAGGTTTATAGAAATAGACGCCTTCTGTAGTTCAGTGGTGGTGCTAAAATTGGAGGATAGATTCCTGCAATTGAAACAGTGTAGGTAGTTTATTGAGCTGTTTTACACTATTAACAAAAACAAACAATTAGATCAGTTTGTAGTATGACAAATAATTAGGCTAGTTCTTGTAATATTACGCACACATTTTTTTTTTTTTGTAAATAAAATAAAACATTAAGAAGTTGGAAGGTTTTCAAACTACGTACGTCATTTACCACAGGCCCGGCATGGCCAGGTGGGTTAAGACGTTCGACTCGTAATCTGAGGGTCGCGGGTCCGAATCCCCGTCGCACCAAACATGCTCGCCCTTTCAGCGGTGGAGCGTTATAATGTTACGGTAAATCCCACTATTAGTTGGTAAAATAGTAACCTAAGATTTAGCGGTGAGTGGTGATGACTAGCTCCCTTCCCTCTAGTCTTACACTGCTATATTAGGAACGGTTAGCGCCTATAGCCCTCGAGTAGATTTGCATGAAACTCAAAAACTAACAAAAACATTCACACACACACTTTCGTATGTACTTTGGACAGGTAATTTTATATTTACACGCTATCGGAAGAAAAACGGTTGTTTTTCAGCAAATTCAAATTTATTTGCTTTCTCCATTCTAAAGGCTAACTATTCTTTTAAAAAAGGTCCGACAACGCCAGAAGGTTAAGGCATGTGACTCGTAATTCAAAAGTCACGGGTTCGAATTCCCGTCACCTTAAACATGCTCGCACTTTCAACCGTGGAGGCGATATAATGTGACGGTCAGTCCCACTATTCGTTGGTAAAAGAGTAGCCCAAAAATTGGCAGTGGGTGGTGATGACTAGCTGCCTTCTCTCTAGTCTTACACTGCTAAATTATGGACGGCTAGCGCAGATAGCCCTCGTGTAGCTTTGCACGAAATTAAAAACAAAACAATCATTTACCATATTACGTTTAAAAATAACATTCTATAATTTCAGTTGAAAAACGTTTTTGAATCATTTATACTTACGCTATCAGATTATTTCAAAGGGCAAGTTATTCTACTGAACCCAAACAGATATGTTTACTTAACATTAGAATAAATTCAAATTGAAAACCAGAAGTAATTCTGTCGTAAATCTTCCTTGAAATTCAATTTAATACTTACATTTTTTCTCCATATTGTTTCTTTCGGGGTGGGCTAAATTTTAGTTCAATGAATACTGTTTTTAATCTTTGCAATAAGATGTGAGAGCCCGGTGATTTCACAGATTAACTTTGTTTAGATGAATTCCACGTGAGTACCATTTAATTAATCTGATGTTCTGTGCTTAGCATGAAAACTTGAAAGATACACAATACTAACTCGAACGTTTCGTCACTATTGTATATCATTCTCAGTGAGAACTTTGTTACTGCAAAGGATACTCGTGAATAGATAAAATCGTAATCCAAAATAAACGAAGTAAAATTAAGACGCTTGTCAATTAACATCATCGGAACCCTTCTATAAATGTAATAGTATCAATGGAAAGGCGTATGGCCAGTGAATTTCATCTGGAGACCACGTTTGTTGAACTTAAACAGTTGAATTCCATTGGGAGATTAGTAGGTTAGGAAAGACTGAGAACACACACAGACAAAGATGAACATGTTATTCTCTCAAGAGTCTCCTTGTCTTGACGAAGTAAAGAAAAAAATAACAGATTTGTAAGTAAATTATGTTACAGCTCAGGAAATGGGCTAGGGCCGTAAAAAGTGAGTTAAGAGACAGCTTGATGTGCAGTTGTATGAAAAGCAACAAAGCTGCTTTAAAGGTGAGAAAAGTGAGGTTGAAAAAGACATTAGTGAATTAAAAAAAAAAATCAACATGAAGCAAACGCTTAACATCTGTTGAGGCTACACACAAAGCCCTACTCTGTGAGCATACCGAGCACATAGAATATCTTAATGACTCTATACAATAAGAGGTCATTAAAGATTTTCTATTAACAAATGGACAGTTGATTGGCTCGTCTACTTAACAAATATCACGCGCTAGCATCTCCTGGCGGCGTGATACAGAATTAAACAGAATGTGGGGAATGGACTGTAGGTGTTTCATTGATACAAAGCATGCAAGATTTAGGATAAATAATGATAATAATTTTTTTTCTCTCTGACGTCTTTTATTGCAGCCTCCTCTGGTAGCATCATAACATCATGCTGGTTTATTTTGCATTGATTGTAAAAAAAAAAAGTTAGACGAGTCTCCATGGTACTGTGGTATCAATTATAAAATGTCGCACCTCTTCCCGCCTCAAGTATCACTGTTTAAATTTTGAGCTTTTATTAAAATTATGCTCAAATGACAATATGATGCTAATATACTCTGTAAAGAGTGTATAGAATCAAATATTTTGGATCAGAGGATCACAAATACATAGTTTTTCAACATATGTGAAACTACATTATCTAATTAGTATCAATCACAATGTGCTTTTACAGGGTATTATATCATCTTATCTAACTAGAATGTGATGATATGTGAAAATTGTACAACAGATATCAAAACGTCTAAATGTGTTATTAAGCCAGGAAAAAAAAAACAACTAAGCCTCGTGAGTTGAAGATAACGAAGTCTGTGCATGTCATGTATATAATGATATGGAATTTGATATTATTACTTTTAAGATAATGTATTTATCAGAAATCGATGTACAATGTTCTGATATGGTTTCTTAAATAAAGGTATCCAAATTAGATGTCTGAACTGTTTACGTTACAAAAACCAAAATGGCGAAACTTTTAGTTTATAAGCAGCATCTCAAATGGGTTACGTTTTAGCGGATATAACTGCATATTTTTATTATTTTAGTATTTTATTGTTATTTTATTATTTCAGGTTGTCATAACTTCGAAACTTATTAAAATGACAAGTTTTTTCTTCTAATTGCACATTTGTAATAAAAACAATATAGATTTCTTTGCTTGTTTATTTTTGAATCTCGCGCAAAGCTACAGTATAAGACTAGAGGTAAGGCAGCTAGTCATAATTTCCCACCGCCAACTCTTGGGCTACTCTTTTACCAACGAATAGTGGTGTTGACCGTCACACTATAACGTCCCTATGGCTGAAAGGGCGATCATGTTTGGTGTGACTGGGATTCAAACCCGCCACCCGGGTTTACGAGTCGAGTGCCTTAACCATCTGACCATGCCGGGCCTTCAATAAAGATTATATTCGGGGTTATATTTTTGCGACTTATCCCTTTCTATAGCTTTGGCAATAGGATAACAATAAAAATATACCTAATAAAATTGTGATGGCTTCTTATTTCGGATCTTCGCTAAAGGATGTTTTATGGAAAACGTTGTGTTTTGTTTATTGATATCAGTAAGTTTTAAGACGTTAATACATTTCAATAATACACTAAAAGTATTTGGAAGACGTAAACAAAATTGATTAACGTAACTGAGTTTCTAAATATGAAAGAATGTATGAGTAAACATATAACGTACAATTTGATTCTAAACTCACATTTGAGATTTGTTTTTGTCAGATTGAATGAATGGTTAGCCAAGATTATACAATTATGATTTGGTGAATACGTCATTGTGAGTTAAATAATACCTACTCGACAATGACTAAAATTATCGGAACAACAATAGTTCGTGAGTATAATAGGTTAATTGACCGAACGTTTTCATTTGTTATCACGTTATTTTCTATAGCAAATGTTTTCTCAGGTTCTTAGACTTGAGGTTAAACTTCTAGTGGTACTGAATAAAGAACAATACTAAATCAACTAATGTAGAAGCCATGGAACAGTTTATTAATTACGTACATGCTGATAGAGTTATAAAAGTATTTTTTTTTCTACTCTTATTTGTGATTCTTTCCCGATTTCCTTCTATGACGTAGGCTTTAAGCAGTGATTGGATCGTACAATATATGTGTGTAACTGTGGCTTGACTAACAAAGGATAATTGATCAGCAAAGCTATTACACATAAGGAAGGAACCTAAAACTTTATAAGCTTTAGTGCGAATGCAGTAAACTCTGACGACGAAACTTTGTTTCGAAAAGAAGTGATTAATTGTGATTATTTCCTGTTTTCTATGTATGAGTTAGGCTCTGAACAGTGATTGGGTCATGTATATGTCAAAATAATAGACTTAGTCTTCTTAATTTTATATATAGCAGTAGTATTTGGTAAGTAGGTTGAATAAAAGGGTATGGGCTGAGGATTCTTCTATAGTAGGTGTCTGTGACTTGTTGGCGATAAATACAAGAATGAGTGAACAACACAAACTCTACTTGTTTTCAAAATAATATATATATATATATATATTCGAACTAGTTAAACGTATCTAAAACAAATTATTTACACTATAGAGATAATAGGTATATCATAAAAACTATGTGTAATTCTCTCCTTCTTGTTAAAAATTCATCTAGGCCTATTCACTTGCTTTAGTATTTCAGTTGATAAGCCGAACACCTTTTCTCTGCTTCTTTCGTACTAGTATTCCGTGTAATATTCACTTACAACTAAAACATGAGCTACCACATTCTTATACTGCTCTTCCAGTAATGGTCTGGTCTTGTACTTCAGATTTGTCTGTTCGTTTTGCCAAAGTGCACTCAGGATAGTTCAATTACTTTATAACTCGCTTTGACGGAATAAACTATACTTCTTATTTATTTTTTAAACTGTTAGTTTTGCTTTAACATATTAATTGTTGGGCCTATATTAATTAACCGTTAGGTATTTCACTCCTACGGCAGTTAACTGTAAGTTTAACTGTCGTTGACCGAACATTTACTTTGCGTGACTTCACTTCCTTGTTAGCTCTGTCTGTCTGCTGTTCATGCTTATTTCACACTATTTATATATTTAGAAGTTAATTGTCTGCTCGCCTTCTACAAATCTCTATATCGTCGACATCAATAGACTTCATGCGACCTTCGATAGCTTCAACATCAATGATTTATAAACACAATTTCCAATACTCGTCTGCTTTTAACTCTTTTATTACAAAAACAAAAACAAACTTAACAGTCATGAAATATTAACTTACAAACTAATTAATTAATACCACCTAAAATACACACACTTTTATATCTGACAGTGTATTTGTGTCTCGGCTTACAGAGGAGGATTGTTTAGCAAAGCCACTACACAAAGGGAAGGAACCTAAAACTTTATAGGCTTTAGTGAAGATGTAGTAAACTCCGACGACAAAACTCCACTTCGAGAAAAAAAGTGATTACTACAAACCCTTACAAAGAAATTTTTAATTTCTTACAATTCTTAAATCGTAGAATAAAACTATAGAATATTTTTCCCTTGAGTAACACGTTTTCTTTCTCTCTCTCTTTTTTCAATACAACATATTCTATTCATTATCTGGTTCCTGTAAACACACTTTTTTCCTCATTGGTTAGTACACGGTACTTGTACTTGTTTACATGTTGCAGCCATATATGTGATAGAGTACGTTGTCTGTTAGGTTATTTGAGTTAGAAGTGTAAATCTTTGTTGATAACATTTCGAGAACGTTTCCGCCCTGTTAATTATTGCTGAAACGTTTCGAACAACGATCAGACAAGAGAGACGTGAAACCCACAAAGAAACTGTTGCACATACTATGTTATTTATGTTAAAGGTAACATTACATTCTCATGTTTGGCTATGCGCCAAAAAAGTTATAAAATATTTTTCATATTATAAAGTTTTTGTTTTAGATTTATTTATTTGAAACGGCACAAGTTTTTTCTTCTGATATATCACATCACATCGTGCACTTTTCTAATCATTCATTGTCCACAGTCCACATTGGAAACACAGTTAATTTTGTTTTTTTTATCTGTCCCTAATTTTGGATTGATAACCTAGAAAGAAGACAACTATTCAGTAACTCCCACCGCCAACATCGGAATATTTTAATTTAATAGTGAGGTTTTATCATCATTGTCATAGCGTACCCACGGTCCCAAAGTAAGGGGCACGACTTTGAAATAACAAGACTCGAATTGAGGATTTTCAAATTCATTGTTCGAACACACTAATCTTAGGCAATACTCAGCCTAAACACCATAAAAGCTAATATATTCTGAGATAAGTGGATATCGAACTAGCTGTCATATTACAGGTTTTGTAATAGCTTTTCAATGGCACAGTTAGATATAATTATTTGACTTTTACTGAAGAACTTGACCATTTGCAGCACACTCTAAGGGTGGTTTGAACTTACGACTCATCCAATAGTGTTTTGTCAAGGTCTGCCGGACAAATCTCTTCTTAGTATCAGATGATATTTGTTCTTTTCATTATCATCACTAAAAGATGTCTTTGGGCAGCTGATTAATAAGTAATGTTTGATAACAATATGCTAGTTAGAAAATCGTCTATTTTACGCTTCTTTGTAAGTTTGGCAATGCTTTTGCTCATTGCCCGGCACAGATAACTGTAATATGGATACTGATATACACATATGTGATAAGTCTATTTTTGCATATGTAGAGAAATAAAATGCTCCATAAATGTACTTTATCAGAGCTGTCATTATATGAATAATATTTGTTTATATTATATTATGATTTGTTTGTGATGACGAGAAAACCCACTTGTAGAGAAAAATATATATGTAAAAACGGCTGGTATGGGTTGAGAAAATGGTTTATGTAGAGGAACGAACAACGTTTCGACCTTCTTCGGTCATCGTCAATGTACAAACATTATCCCAAATTTACAGAAAAAAAACTACTTAAAGTCATGTTGAACACGAAATACAAAGAACTACATGACTTACAGAAACAAAAAATGAACCTAGACCATCAACTGCCATGTTGTATTAAACCAGAGATTAACGGACTTATACAACGAAACATAAACCAAATCAACACTAGGAATGACAGGAACAAAAAGATCTGTCACAACAAAAAACTAAAAAAACTAAGATGCAAACAACAGAAAAGACATCACGACAAACCGTTGACTAATCTCATAATTAACAGATCCGACCGACAATTAAACACAGACAAGATACATCTACTTAACAAAGGACTCAACTTTGCAATAATACGTACATTGGTACATTCCAACCTTAGAAATTAAAACATGTTTAGAAGACCTAGCCAGGAGACTTGTGATACTTTCCACAGAAAAGGAAAATAGGAAAACAACCAACAGAAAGAAGACAACTTAGACAATTTTATTGACATCCAACAGCCAAACTTCCCAGGAAAAAATAAAAATTAATATTTTCCAGAAACACCTAAAAACAACATCTTAAACAATTTTTTCAAATATTTTTTTCATAAAAACATCAACATAATTTCACAAACAGAATACTAAAAAACAATCTTACAAAAAGAGACACTAATTCCATTAAAAACCTAAAACAAGACAAAAACATAAAAATTCTAAAAGCAGATAAAGGAAACGCTATAGTCATAATGAACACGAATGAATACATCCAAAAAATGAATAACATCCTATCAGACACGAACAAATTTAAACCAATACACACAAATCCAACAAAGACACACGAGACGCAACTGAACAAATTACTACTACAGATGAAAAAAGCCAACACAATTTCACAAACACTTTATTCCTACCTACGTAAGACCGACTCACGCACACCACAAATATACGGCATCCCCAAACCTCATAAACCAGATTGTACATTATGACCAATAATGTCCATATATGAATCGTAATTACAGTCTTGGTAAATACATGGCATGGACATTCTCTAAATATGTAACATCAGCCAGCTCATTCATCAAATACTCTTTTAATTTCAAATCTAATCTTAATCAACCTAATCATAAAGCCTTAATGGCCAATTTCGATGTTATATCCCTCTTTACAGAAGTTCCAACCGCTGAAGCCTGCAAGGTAGCCTTAGAACTCTATATCCGAGACCCTAACCCATTAATAGACATTCCTAACAACCAATTAGCAACCCTCATAAAATTCACCACGATGAATACAAACTTCATGTTCAACAACCAAAACTATATACAAACAAATGGCCTAAGCATGGGCAACCCAGTATCACCAGTTCCAGCCAATATTTTTATGACACAAGTTGAAACACAAGCAATTAACCCAGCATTACATCCACTACCATACTGGTACAGATATGTAGATGACACGGTTGCGGGATTCAAATCTACAGAACACACACTTAATTTTTTTCAATCACATTAACTCTATACATCCCAACATTAACTTCACATGTGAACAGGAAGAAAGCAATCAAATATCATTTCTTAACCTCAAAATTACAAGAACTGACACACAATTCAAAACAGAAATTCACAGAAATATCACTCATACTGGACTATACATTCCTTGGGACTCAGCACATGAAACAAAACAAAACTCAATATACTAAGAAACCAAATAAACACAGCCATAAAACTATACTCATCAGATAAAATTAACGAAGAATTAGACAAAATAAAACAATACTTCATCAACATCAATAAGTTTCCTCCACAAACCGTAGAAAACATTATATGCACACACCTAGACAGAAAGCAAAATCAACCAACTAAAGTAAATATATCTCACGAATCAAAAAATCACGAAACCATATACTGCTGCATACCATATATTCCCGACATCAGCAGAAAAATAACCAATATTTGGCAAAAACTAGTAACAAAATATGGCATTCCAGTTAATACCAAATTTATTCAAAAACCAGGCACAAAACTGAGGTCTATACTATGTAAAAACTACACTGACAAACACCACACCAACATTATTTATAAAATACAATGTGATAACTGCCACGACTTCTATATTGGAGAAACAAGTAGAAAAATGGAAACCAGATTCAAAGAACATAAAAAATCACCTTCACACGTTTTCGAACACTGCAAATCAAATAAACACAACATAACCATAGAAAACACTAATAAAGAAATAAACATAAACAAACGCAAAATTAAAGAAGCCTTACTTATACAACAACTTAAACCCAAAATAAACCAATATAAAGAAACACCGTTACACATATATTAATAAATATAATCAAACATCTAAGCACGCCCTCTACATTCCTACATTCAATTACACAACCTCCTACAAACTATCGGTCAGTTGCCTCTTTCTTTCTTTGTGAACCTAACGATTACCGAAGAAGGTCGAAACATTGTTTGCTCCTCCGCATAAAAAAATTCTCAATCCATTCCAGCCATTTTTACATATATATGGTTTGTTTGGTTTGAATTTCGCCAAAGCTACACGAGGACTATCTGCACTAGCCGTCCCTAATTTAGCAGTGTAAGACTAGAGGAAACGCAGCTATTCATCACCACCCACCGTCAACTCTTGGGTTAGTCTTTTACCAACGAATAGTTGGATTGACCGTCATATTATAACACCCCCACGCCTGAAACGGCATGTTTAGTGCGACGGGGATACGAACCCGCGACCCTCAGATAAAGAGTCGAACGCTTCAACCCACCTGGCCATGCTGGGCTATATTAACACTATAAAATTTGAAAACCAAAATAGGGATATACAGTATAAAGGGGACTACTGTGTAGTTAGTTGAGATATACTGATATATAATATATGGGGGACTACTGTGTAGCCAGTTCAGATATACTGTTTAATCATTGTTTTGGACAAACATAAGAAGGTAAATTAGTCATTGGTGCGGCATTACCTACAGCAAGAGACTTATGTGGGAAAGTGGATTTTAAAGTCCAGACAAATAGTACGATGTTTGAGAATTGAGGATTTGTAGAGGACCATGAAATAAAGATGAGGCTAAAATCCAGGAGGAGTAACTATAGGCTAGACACAATCGAATGAAAATCTTGTACTTATGAATTAAAAAGCGACAGATGTGATCTCCACATTTCTCCAGATATGTCTTTCAAAAAACTATAATGCTGGTTTAAGAAGCTTACTAGCCAATAATAGACGACTGTGACATGTAGCTACTCAATGCTTTGTACACTATACAATCTGTGTCTTTAGGGAGCAAACTCCTATATCATGTACGAATTGAAGGCGGAAACAAATATGAATACAATAATATTAAACTTTATTACACACAGTCGAAGAATAATTACTTTAAAAACACCATGGTTTATTTAAAGAGATCTTTTAGATGTATATGTTTTACTTGAAAAATTAGTTACCATATCAAGTAATCTTTGCCCATAGTTGAGCATACAGAAACCAACAAATAAAATACATAAAAAATGGGAATTAAAAATGCATGCAGGGATTGTAAAAATAGGTAAGGATGCAAGGTTGGAGACACTGTAGACACGATCGTAAAAATAAGTAAGGATGCAAGGTTAGAGACACTGTAGACATGATCATAAAAATAGGTAAGGATGCAAGGTTGGAGACACTGTAGACATGATCGCAATAATAGGTAAGAATGCAAGGTTGGAGACACTGTTGACATGATCGTAAAAATAGGTAAAGATGCAAGGTTGGAGACACTGTAGACATGATCATAAAAATAGGTAAGGATGCAAGGTTGGAGACACTGTAGACATGATCGTAATAATAGGTAAGGATGCAAGGTAACACTGTAGACATAAAGGATGCAAGGTTGGAACACTGTGATGATCAAAAATAAGTAAGGATGCAAGGTTGGAGACACTGTAGACATGATCGTAATAATAGGTAAGGATGCAAGGTTGGAGACACTGTAGACATGATCGTAAAAATAGGTAAGAATGCAAGGTTGGAGACACTGTATAGAAGGTTGGAGACATGATCGGTAAAAACATGATCGTAAAAATAGGTAAGGATAGGTAAAGATGCAAGATTGAGGCACTGTAGACATGATCGTAAAAATGGGTAAAGATGCAAGGTTGGAGGCACTGTAGACATGATCGTAAAAACAGGTAAACGATAAATCCTTATTTTGACTTCACTAAATGTAAATATTAGGTAGCAGTATAGGCGTGTGTTGTTTAAATGAGTAATACCTACAGTATTTCCAGTTTTGTTTGCTTAATTTTTTACGATACCTATTGACAGGTTTTAAAATTTCCAATTTTTTATTTATCTTGTTTGTGTATATAAATTATGGAAATATATATATCGTCAATGCTACTGATCTATTTTTTAAAGTTCTTTAACAGACGAGTTGCTTGAATTTTTTTGTTTTTGTTTTTGAATTTTGCGCAAATCTACTCGAGGTCTATCTGCGCTAGCCGTCCCTAATTTAGCAGTGTAAGACTAGAGGGAAGGCAGATAGTCATCATCACCCACCGCCAACTCTTGGGCTACTCTTTTACCAACGAATAGTGGGATTGACCGTCACATAATAACGTCCCCATCGGCTGAAAGGGCGAGCATGTTTGGTGCAACCGGGATTCGAACCCGCGATCCTCGGATTACGAGTCGAGCGCCTAAACACGCTTGGCCATACCGGGCCCGAGTTGCTTGAAATGACGAGCTTGTTTCTTTCATCAGAAAAACGTTACGTTTCGGCAAGAAAGAAACGTGAATTATTGTTTATCCTTTAGTTCATTATCAGGGCCGTAGAAAGCGGAAAGGCCAGTAAGACCATGTCCTGAACACATTTTTATGTATAGGTGTGACTTAAGTATTAAAACTTCTGTTAACTCATTACCTTACGTAGTATTTGTAGTTAAAATGGATAAAGATTTAACCTCATATTATTAAACATTAAAACATTTTATGGGGAACATGTCCCCAGGCTCTCCTAGAGATGGAAAAGTTTACCATTTAGTTCATTAAGTGAAAATAAGACCAGTTTTAAATTCCCGAAAGTAGCCTAACTTACTGATAAATGTGAAAATATTTTTTCTAATCTTTCTATTGATTGTCAAAGAATAAAGACCTAAAACTGTAAGTACTAGAAGCAATAATTCTATATACAAATATGGTTAGGTCTAATTAATAACCACGTCTGTTGTTATAAGTATTAAAATGTTGTTATTGATAAAGAACAGTATAAAATAGTGAATGTGTTAAACATTGTGGTTAAATTTAAGTATATTAAAAATTTCAGAAAACGTGAAAGCAAGAACAAACTGAGATGAATTTATAAAAATTTTCGTAAGGTTAACTTTCTCACCTATTCTATTGGTTAAGATGTGGAGTAAAAGTAACGTAAATTTAAGTAAATAACGACAACAAGTAAATAATTTAGCAAGTAATAAGTACTGCAATTACTTGGCAACCGCAAGTCAAAGAGTCCAAAGCTTACCCTTTACATGTTAATTGAGACCACACACAATTGTTGTTTTTAAAGTATTTTATCAGCCTCTAGCTTACCTTGTGACGATTGAAATCAATGTTTGTTCTGAGCAAACGATGGTGCATGGCTTGTGTAGGCCTAAAATTGTTGACTAGGGGCGCTTTAGGGTTGTCTTGTTCTCCTTGCATTGGCTGTTTAAGTGCGTAGAGCTGTTTGTTAAAAAGTATGTGTGTTAAGAACGAAAAATCATGTTTTAAAAATAATATACAAAAAGAACAACAAAAATGTACCCACAAAATTATAAGATGTTGGTTATCTGATTATCAGTAATAGTTGTGTTTCAATTTCCACTTTATTATTATAAAGTATTTTAAAATAAATTTATAGTTTCTCAAAATATCGTTCTAAGAGGGGATGTGTTTCGGTTTCACGCTAATATCATTTTCTTAACAAGTTACACGTCCAAAGTATGTAAAGACACTGTCTAATCTCGAAATTCTCTGCAAATCACAATGTTTAGAGAGTCACAATGTTGAATAAAGAAGTGGTTTTGGATTCTTTTGAACTCTCTGCGGCTGGCTTTATTTAAGTCGCTTTCTATTAGAATATTAGACAAACATATCACTACTAGCTTAAGAATACAAGAAATTTATTTTTATTTTTCCTTGAACGAGGCAGTTGGAGAAAATGTCACGTTTTAAGTGTTCGGAGCGTCATACAACCAAAGGGTGTACAATAGCTATACCCTCTCAAGGGACTGTTCAAGAAGTTATATACATGCGTTTCTTTTCCCCGGGGCAAATGCTGAAAGAAACTCTATGAAATGTAAAAGTTTTGAAATTCGAAATAAAAACACAGACTTTCTGGGAAGTTGACTATATGTGTTCTTATTGAGGACACGCGGACCAATGAGAAAATCCGAGAAAAACATAATTTCATACATGTTTACGGTACCATCGTATTGTTTGTTTGATTTACTTGTAAATTCTATTTGAATAGATTCCTAGGTGACTGTTTATCCAAAAGAAAAACACAGAGCACAGCTGGGTCGTATAAATTGCTATCCGGGAATGGACTGCACGCATTTATCAAATGAAACGGATCATAATCTACTTAGTGTATGCTTTGTCAACTATAAAGGCTCACTGTATATTGGAAACAGAAGAAATAATGTATATATATATGTATAAATTGGTAGTCCATATTATGTAAGCATTTCTTTATTCTAGTGAGCATACTCTGTGGTATGTGAATAAAATTTTGCTTCGGTCTTGAGATTCTATAAGTGTTTCCGTGGTTACTCTACGCATCAGTGCTAACCAGTTAACATTTGGGAGGTATTGATAATATTATTATTTTTAACTGCAACATAACTGACAGTTATTAAGTGAATGATACCCAACATATTTATTGTTTTAACTGGTTGCTCTCTTTCAGTATTATCATTTTCGATACCTTCATAATTTGACTTTGACGTACATCAAAATTGCATACTTACTATCTTCATAATTTGACTCTGACGTACATCAAAATTTCATACTTACTATCTTCATAGTTTGACTCTAACATACATCAAAATTTCATACTTACTATCTTGATAATTTGACTCTGACGTACATCAAAATTTCATACTTACTATCTTCATAATTTGACTCAACATACATCAAAATTTCATACTTACTATCTTGATAATTTGACTCTGACGTACATCAAAATTTCATACTTACTATCTTCATAATTTGACTCTGACGTACATCAAAATTTCATACTTACTATCTTCATAATTTGACTCTGACGTACATCAAAATTTCATACTTTATCTTCATAATTTGACTTACGTACATCTTCATAATTCTGACTCTGACGTACATCAAAATTTCATACTTACTATCTTGATAATTTGACTCTGACGTACATCAAAATTTCATACTTACTATGAGTGGTTTGAGACATGTTTAACTCATTTAATTAATTCTATTCCAATGTTTCGCTTAAAATTCATAATGATAAAGTAGAGAAATAAAACGTCATGAACAAATTACGTGTGTTAAATATAGGGAAAGAAACACACGAAGAGTCAACGGAAACAACTGATTCGAAAACAATATTTCATCAGCACCTTCATTTATCATGTTTTGTTTCAAAACATGAAGCAGAGTTTTGATTTGTGGGTGCATAGTACATGAGTAATTAACTGAAATAAACGTTCCTCCGTGATCATCAGCTGCTACGAGAGCATTTTGCATAGTTAATCGTTGAAGGAAATCCAACATTTGTGCGTTTAGAAAACATAATGTGTACTTACATTCTCCTGGTTACATAACGACGTTCATAAAATGTAATAAAACGTTAAGGTTTGGTTTGTTTTGAATTTCGCGCAAAGGTACTCGAAGGTTATTTGTGCTGACCGGCCCTAATTTAGCAGTGTAAGACTAGAGGGAAGGCAGCTAGTCATCACCCCCGTCAACTCTTGGGCTACTCTTTATCAACGAATAGTGGATTGATCGTTACATTACAACGTCCCCACGGCTGAAAGGGCGAAAATGATTAATGTAACGGGGCTTCGAACCTGCAATCCTCAGATTACGAGTCGAGTGCCTTAAACATCTGGCCATGCCGGGCCTAAAACGTTAAGGATGTTAATTTAGAATGTTAAGGCGTTTATTGTAATATATTTAGGGTTTATATCGCGCTTTAAAGCCTAATATCTTTTTTTAAAAAAAAACACAAACAATATTACTATGTAAATATTGTTGCGTACAAAATGTTTAACAGTTCTTATAAATATTTTATACTTTAAAGATGAAATTTAGAAATATCGGCAGAGGTATTTACAATATAGTATTTATTTGTTTGTTTGTTGCTAAGCTCAGAGCTACACAATGGATTATCTGTGCTGTGCCAACCACAGGTTTTGAAAAGAGGCTTTTAGTATTATCAGCCTTCTGACTTACCACTGAGCTCTTAGGGGTCTACAACATAGTGAGAAAGGGCTAAGTGATCAGTTTGAACTACTGTCGTGGGCTGCCACAAATAAATTATATTGATTACACTGTTGTAAACAGATCAAAACTTACTTTGTAAAACTTTCTTTGTGGAAAAGTTGCTGTTTAAAAACAAAACAAAACTAGGAATAATGAATTTAGTTATAGGACTATATAGACGTACCTGTTGTTTTGTTATATAAATTGGTTTGTTCATCACAAGCCATGTAACAGTCTCGTGACATCCAGGCATTGTTAATGAACCCTCATACGTAGTGTAAAAATTGGTATCAGGAAGAAGTTCTCGGACTGAGAAAGAATTCAGAACAGCCTGTTGTCCTGGAAATAAATAATATTTAAAAGGAAGGTTTAGAATGATATCGACGAGCTACTAAAAATCCTGATACCAAGGAAAAAATGTGCCATATTCGAATGCAAATGCAAACGCACAACTATTTGTGATATCTTTAAATAAAAAAAAATAAATTATTCTTTCACAAGATTGCATAGATATATATATAGATATCAGCAGATGAGTTTTAAAATTTCATGATTATTTTATGGACTACAACAGAAAAATATCTGTCAACTCTGCCAAATTAGGCGGGATCCTATTGAACTACACCCGATACACAAAACAGGTTACAAGGAAAGGAAATACGTAGAATTTTATAAAAAATATGCATTAGCCAATCACAGTGGTTTTTACTTAAGTGCTTAGGATAAAATGTTTGGGTTTAATATTTAGTACACTACTTTCCCACTTTTCTCTGAATATGAATGAAAAATATTTAAATGAATAGTATTTTACTGAATTAGCTGAACTAAGTTAAATTTGAGAATAAGTAAAAATGAGGTATTTTCTACACTCGTAAATGTTGAGATTACATTTTTCCTCTCTATTGAAAATTTCATATATTGACAAGTTGAACGTAGGATGGTATTTACTAATATACCTGGTTACGTATTGGGTTTAGATGCATAGTTTTATTTCTCGAGATACTATCAGGGGTGTATTGGATATATTTGGTTTACCGTTAGAAAGGCATTTACTCATACTATTTTCTGACAGAAAAGTACTCTGTGCTTGATGAGTTTTTCTGTAAAGTTATTCGAGTTTTTAATAAAATTTCCAGGTCCATGTGTCTTAAATCTCCAGGCATCATTTGAAGGTTTAACCATAAAGCTTTATATTGTAAGTGAAAATAAATTAATTTTCAGTGGAGCCAAAGCTCCTAACAAGGTTATCTTTGAAGAAACAAATGAAATCCAGCCGTAATACCCAGAAATTTTAACAGCTCAGAAAATAATTATAAGTGCTGATAAAACTTGATATATTTAAATACCACGCCAACTGTAGTGTAGACAAGAACCCAGTTAATTGTAGCTTTATTACTAAGTCATAAACCTACTTTTACTAATTTAATTACTTATTTGTTTCGGATATTCAGACAAAGCTACACAATATCTATCTGCTTAAGCTGTCCCTAATTTTAAATTGATAAATTAGAGGAAAGACAGCTAGTCAGCAGTATTCACTGTTGATACTTACAACACTCAATCGAAACGGGAAATTTAACATTTACTCTTATAATAAACTCACATCCCGTGGGCAAATTTGTAGTAAGAGAACAAGAATAGTGGATCCACGAATCCACATTCCAGCATTTTGGAGAATTCAAATACTAACGTTTAATGTGTGTGTTTCTTATAGCAAAGCCACATCGGACTGTCTGTTGAGTCCACCGAGGGAGTTGAACCCCTGGTTTTAGCGTTGTAAATCCATAGACTTACCGCTGAACCAGCGAGGGACCCAACGTTTAGCTAATGAAGCTTAATATAACGATGAACTATTTTAAACGACATTAAGAACAAATCGACTTTTGGACATAGAAGCTCCAAACTCCAACAGGATCAATTTACAATTAATCAGCGACAACGAACGGCCTATTGATGATATCACAACAACAATAAGAAGAAAGTTACTTTAGGGTTAGAAAACTTGTCTTATTTGTATCATAGCTGAGTTAAAACATATCGTTCCTCATACTGTCTTTACTTATTGCTTAAGATGGATCCCAATATCCAAATGATTTTCGTTTTCCTTATCGTTACCAAGACTCTCAATTACCAGCAGTAACAGAATACTTAGTAGATATCTAGCTTTGCCATTCTTTACGCAAACAAATATTTTTCTTTCTTTCTCTTCCCAGTATGTCTGGCTGGTTTTGTGCATTCGAGTCGCAATCTGAGGGTCGAGGGTTCGAATCATCGTCACACCAAACATGCTCGCTTTATCAGCCGCAAGGGTGTTATTATGTTAAGATCAATCCCACTATTTGTTAGTAAAAGAGTAACCCCAGAGCTGACGGTGGGTGATGATGACTAGCTACCTCTCCTCTAGTCTTACAGTATTAAATTAGGGACGGCTAGCGCAGATATTCCTTGTGTAGCTTTGCGTGAAATTCAAAACAAACAAACACATTTTTTCTGATTTACTTATTGTTTTCACAATTGTTTTGACGAATATTCAGAACATGATCTAAATTCTAACGAATATTTTGAAAAAGAAAATCGCGACCTTTGTTATGGTATTGTCGTTTGTAACACCTCACAGTGCTTTGCAGTGAAATCCATATGGTATTGTCGTTTGTAACACCTCACGGTGCTTTGTAGTGAAATCCATATGGTATTGTCGTTTGTAACACCTCACAGTGCTTTGCAGTGAAATCCATATGGTATTGTAGTTTGTAACACATCACAGTGCTTTGCAGTAAAATCCATATGGTATTGTCGTTTGTAACACCTCACAGTGCTTCGTCGTTTGCATGTGAACTTAATTAAATATATAATTATAGAAACCGGTAAAACATGAGAATAGAATCGTTACAGACAAATGTAGCACAAGGAATTTCATTATACTTTTAGATATCGCAGTGACATAAAACAACAAATACTGACATTTCTTAAATAACTGAGAGTCTTGTATTTGTTGAATTTCACTAAACGTTACTCAAATGATAACTGTGTTAGGTGCCCCTGATTTAGAAATGATACACCTGAAATAAGGCAGTTAGTCGACACCATCCACCGACAACTATAGGTTACTCTTTACCAACATAAAGCACCATTGACTGTAAAATTGCAATGCTTCCACAGCTGAAAGGACGAGCATATTCGGTGATGTGATTCGAACCCGTGACTTTCAGATTGTAAGAAGAGCTCCCTAAACGCCAGGCCAAGTAACAGCCAGTATCTACCAAGATATATTTGTAATAAACTCAATTACAGAAGTTAATGATGCTGTTGGTTATACTTATATCCCAACATCGCACATAGCAGTGGATTTGTACTGCCAAACCAGGCTATAAAAAAAGTGGATTTTCCAAATTTAGATCATTCGTTTCCGGCTAGTATTGTGGATTTCAATCTTTAGAGGAGTTGTTATTTTATATGTCTTAAGATACACCAATAATCGTATATCACAAACAGAGCAATCGTTCCTAGACAGTATTATACTTTGAACAAAGTCTGATATTTAATGGGTTAAAATCGTTGAAAACTTCGTAAATTTTCTATACTGGTTTTATAAAGATGAGTCACTGATAATTAAGCTTATTATATTGAATTTTTAGCAGTATATGTAACACTAAATTTCGGAAGAATTGGTTGGCTGGAGTTATACTTCCCGATTTTTGTTATTGTTTTGAATTTCGCGCAAAGCTACTCAAGGGCTATCTGCGCTAGCCGTCCCTAATTTAGCAGTGTAAGACTAGAAGGATGGCAGCTAGTCATCACCACTCACCGCCAACTCTTGAGCTACTCTTTTACCAACTAATAGTGGGATTGACCGTCACATTATAACGCCCCCACGGCTGAAAGGGCGAGCATGTTTGGCGCGACGTGGATGCGAATCCGCGACCCTTAGATTACGAGTCAAACGCCTTAACCCACCTGGCCATGCCGGGCCCTATACTTCCGAAGTATATGTCGAATTGAGAATATATATTTGGTTAACAATTTCGTTATATGTTGCATGTAACATCATAAAGTATTATAAAGTCATATACAAAACAACTAAATGTGTACGCCTATGCTATTGAATCGACCAATCAGGGGAGAGACTTTCAAGATTTAATAAAATTCACATTTCTTGCTTGGGACAAAAAATGTCTCAACTGGGAATGGTGTTACATTCCAATCATTAGTTCTAACGGTATTGAACGAGTTGTGTTAGATTGTTATACCTAAAAATGTATATTTTAATATAGTACTAGATAAACATGTATAAGTATGATTACGCTACACCACGTTTAAAAAAATGCATGAGTTTTTATTTCCATTTCTATGGAATAAAAGTTGATTTGGAAATAGAAGCAGCTTCTTCGCACTGTGCACTTATAAAGACGTTCTAATGCAAGAGTTGAGGATTTCATCTTAACTACTATACGTTTGGAAACATTTTAAATTAAAATCGTTACAGTTATTGGAGAAGAAGTCGCTCGAGTGGAAAGAATTAGGAAGAATATTTAGAATTAAATCTGCTTCCAGTATTGAGTTCTTGGCTCACTCCTGATAGAATAAAAAAAGTGGATAATCAGATAAAGTCGAGGGTATCTCATATTTGTACGAACTTCATTCCTTTTTATTTTGGAATGAGAACTAAAGCGTAAAAAAATTACAAGACCCCAGACATTTTTCCTATAACCAGTAATTCATAGCATACAGACTGACAAGTCTTTTTGAAATATTGAAGTGACGTTGTTGAAACATTAGATTTACTCATATTTAGCTGGGATTGTTACAAGGCTTTACAAATATAATTCTTAACCCCCAAGATATATTTATTGAAAAGGAAACGAAGAATTATTTATAAAACTTATTTAAAAACGTATTAAATACCATAAAAGTCTAAGTTTACTTGTAATTTATTGATTGAAAAATTTGTATTTCAATAAGTTTCTTGAGTGAATTTCGTAATAAATTTTAAATCAGCTAAAGAAGAAAATATTTACATTCAAGAACTTCGACTTATAAAAATCCATATTAAACGTACCAATAAAACTGCACAACTAACTCTGATGTACTTTTATACCACAGTAATAAATTTGTACAGAGCACATATTCTATGTCTGGTACAAACTACTTGGTGCTAGTTCGTAAAAGGCTGCAAAATCCACTAAAAATTGCTCGGTTGAGGAAGGTACGCAAAAATACCCTGGCAGGAATATCGACTTTTTAAACTACGTTACGAATGCCTTTAATTTCGTCTAAATAATAATAATATTTTTTGTTATATTTCAAGCAACCCATTTTTATGTGCGTGTACATACGTTTGTGATGAAACTTCACGTTTTATCCGAAAAATGTAACGCTGATATTATTAAATCCAATGTATTTATATAGTCGATAGTCTGTAATGAATGTTATATTTGATATTTAGGAGCATTAGTTAACAAGGTTAACTTCAAAATAAATTAGAATCTGTTTTATTATCACGTACTTAACAGTTTACTCTCTGCTTTTTGTCGTTATTATAAATAATTGACTAACAACAGATCCAGTAAATGCTCGACCTTCCATTAAAGACAATCATAACGCGGTCTTATTGGAGGGATTTTGAGATACCTATTTTGTCCAAACAAAAAAACATTGGTGAATCATAGATTTATTTGAGAGGTTTTGTAACATAATCATCCAATTCATAAATATTAAAAACACACTAGTCTTCGAATGTATATCACCTCATTCGATTCGAAATGAGTTGTTCTATCGCGGTATCAGTCTGAAGTCTAGGAACCTTATGAAAGTAAACAGTAAAACAACTGAAGGGCAAATAAACGTTTTAAGAGATGTTTCACATAGATTTAATAGTTCAAAAATCTATTAAAGTTTTCATTTATTTAAACCATTAAACTAAAGCAGACGTTATTCCATAAAACACCACTTACAACACAGAAGTAACTGATTAAGTTTACAGTACCAATTGTCTGTATAAGTAAGGTTTAATACCAAAAGAAACACAAGGTTGCATAGTACCACAACGTTTGTTGCTTGCTCTATTATTTCAGTTTTTTAAATACCTCATTTCGAAACATTTTTAAACGCATGGATTACTTTCATCATCAAACACAAACATTTTATTGGGAAAACAACAATACATCACGTGAATTGCTCTATCAAACAGTAAGCATTTAATGAGTGAAAAGATATCAAAAGACGTCCAATTAGTCATGCACTTAAAATCAGATGTCATTCAACGATGGTCAACATCATACATATATTAGGTTGAGGAATAATTCGTGAGCGTTTTAAATAATTTCATTCAAGCATTACATGCAAGACTATACAATACTTCAATGCATGAACACATTACACCCAAAACATTTATTATGATACTTTATTTCATGTAATACCTAGGTATATAGTATGCACTGTTTTAAACGAAATTGCAAGAAATTAAATGCGAAAAGCAGATGGTATCGAAAATGCTCGATTTTGTCCACTTGACATTCCATTTAATGAGCTGAAAATGAAAGCAAAAATTAAAGACATATGAAAATCAAACACATCATCTATTAAGGCAAACAATTATCTACCAAATGACATGAAATATTTTGCGAAAGCGTTTCATTTATGAATATATTTTTTAACTTGCAAAAACGCTCACGAATTATTCCTCAACCCAATAGTTTATTGGGTCTTAAGTCTACTGATCTTTGTAAGATTATTTGCCACGTTGAGAGAGTTGTAGATTTTTAAATAATTGGTCCACGCTATTTATTATACATTGTTAACAAACTATAAACATTTGATTTTAGCTTCATGCAAGATTTTGAATTCGTTTCTACTCTAATAATAATACACAGCTTAAAAATAAAGTTAAGCTATTAAGTATTTTATCATCCTATACTCCAGCTAAAGTTTTAATATATATTCAAAAAGTTTAGAAAAGGCAATTTGTATTTCTTTTTCACCGCTTAAATACAATTCTTACGAAGGAATCTAACTAAGGTTTTGTGACATAATCAAGATTGTGAAAAAAATGACTTTTAGTCATTCTTTTGTTTGTTTTTGTGGTTTTCTTTTAATTTCGCGCAAAGCTACACGAGGGCTATCTGCGCTATCCGTCTTTAATTTAGCTGTGTGAGACTAGAGGGAAGGAAGCTAGTCATCACCACTCGTAGCCAACTCTTGGGTTACTCTTTTACCAATTAACAGTAGAATTGACCGTCACATTATAACGCCCCCACTGCTTAAAGGGTGGGCATGTTTAGTGTGACGAGGATCCGAACCCACGACCCTCAGATTACGAGACGAGTGCCCTTACGCCTGATCATGGTTTGTTTGGAATCAAGCACAAAGCTACACAATGGGCTACCTGCACTCTGCCCATCACGGGTATCAAAACCCAGTTTATTTTGGTGTGAATCCGCAGACATACCGCTGTTTCACTGGAGGACTCTGGTCATGTCGGATCGTTTAGTCATTCTAGATTTGCAGATGTGACTCATTTAAAGTGGTAAGTTATTTGAAAAAAATAAAACTCATCAACGATGTGTAAGGTTAACTTACTTTAATGCTGTAGCAACAACAGAAATTGGAGACCGAATTATAGAGTGTTTGATATTACGTAGTTTCTAATGCATAGTATCACGACATGTAAGTTTAGGCTTGAGGTTGATGTTTTCCATATTTCATTTCTTTTCACTATTTGATTAAAACTAGTGTAAGGAGTTAACTAATCATCGAAACGTTTTAGAAGGCTTAGTCCTAATATTTAAAGAATGAGAGATGTTGAATGTTTCTCTTGTCGTTGCATTGTATGGTTAAATTTGTATATATTGTGTTGTTTCCTGGGAGTATGAGTTACATTTTATATGAGACAATATTCTGTATTTTATTCGGTTATTCATAAATGTTGTACATTGAAGAATAAGGAATTTATGAATACGTCATCTCATGCTTCACAAAACGCTTGTATTGAGTTTTTATACAAATATTTAATAAGTGCGTGTGTTGTTTCCTACAGTGAAGCCTCCCAGTGGCACAGATGTATTTCTGTGGACTTACAATGCTAGAATCTGGGTTGCGATGCCCATAGCGTGCAGAGCACAGGTAGGCCATTGTGTATCTTTGTGCTTAGCTTCAAACATCAACAACGTATATAGGAAATTCATATTGGGCTACCTGCTGTGTTTACCGAGAGGAATCGAACCCCTGATTTTAGTGTTATAAACCGCTTTCCCACCTAAGGGGTTTATTTAATAAGAATATACACAAATCAAGTGTAAATAAGATCACCAAACAAATGCTGATAATTTGATTCTGAAGGCCATGGATAGATAACTTCGCCATCTTAGAAAATATTGAACTAAATAATATTTAATAATTTCACCAATTAATTTGTAGAATATTCACTGTATATTGGATAACACTAGACTACTGAAACAAATTGGTTGTATGTATAAATTTTCAATTATAAAGACTAATAATTTTAATTGAATAAGAAAGAAATAACATGTTAACCGTAGTACATCTGCCATAACCAGTGCCGTTGAAGCCTTCACCAGTTACACTGCACAATAAAGTTTTTCCATCTTGAACACTTTTGGGTGTTCCTTATAGATTTTTAGCTGCTGATCAGGGAAATCACACCCAAATTTGCCCATCACGTACAGTTTCATCGAAATCTTTAGTTTTGTATTGTTTTTTTTTATATTTGTGTCCAAAAATTTTCGTTTCTGTAAGAGACCTATGAACAATGTTTTGTGCAGTCTGGGCATCTCCAGGCATAAAATCAGGCCAGGTTTGAAGGTGTTCTGTGGAAGTATGCAGCCCTGGGGCATGCCTGGGCAGATCGGAGCCAGCTTGACGCTGTCTCATCAGGCTATACATCAGGCTTGCATACACACATGCTTCTCATTGGATTAATATAGATCTTATAGTGCGTACATATTGTTTCAGAATATAGCATTGCCTCAGTAGTACTGTAACAAGTAAGTTAGATGTTATAGACGTTTTATCGGACGATTGGTATCGGTCAATATGTCTCGTTAATGTCGTAACAGCCGCGATACATTCTACTATATTTGTGGCGAGTATACACTTGTTCATCAGAGACGCTCATTGACTGCTCATGTGAAGAAAGCATATCATCTGTATTTCGGCTGTAAAATTGGTGATCAAGACCAGGAATGGGTGCCTCACATTTGTTGTGCGACATGTGCTGTCTGTCTGAGAGCTTGTCTCAGAGGCACTCGAAAGACAATGCCGTTTGCTGTCCCGATGATATGGCGAGAACAGAAAGACTATGTAACGGACTGTTACTTCTGTTTGACTAATGTGTCTGGTTTTTCTGCCAAAAACAAGAAGTCAATTGAATACCCTAATCTGCCTTTAGCAATGAGACCCGTGCCACATGACGACAGTCTTCCAATTCCGAAACCACAAGAGGAATGGACCTTAGACGAACCAGATGAAGAAACTGCAATGCAGGGGACTGGCAGCGACATTGATCCGGATTTTGAACCGTGCTCTTCAAGAGATCCACATCTCATAACACAGTCAGAATTAAACGATCTGGTCAGAGATTTGGGTCTGTCAAAAGCAAAACCAATTGTTGGGTTCGAGACTGCAGAAATGTTGTTTACTATCACCAGGTACGAAAATTTCTGTTTTCGAAGCCGCCAAGATGATATAACCAAATTCTTTGCATAAGTTGACAGTCTCTGATTCTGTGTTGACATCAAAGGATTGTTCTCTGCTTTGGGTTGTGACCATGACCCGCAAGAGTGGCGTCTCTTTATTGATTCATCAATGTTAAGCCTCAAAGCTGCTGTTCTGTTACACAATGACAACGTTCACCCTTCAATACCTGTTGGCTATGCAGCACACATGAAAGAAACCTACGAGAACATGGAAATGTTGCTGAAGCACATCCAGTACAGCAAGTACAACTGGAATATCTGTGGAGATCTGAAAGTGTTACTGGGTCTGCAGCTCTGCTATACAAAACACTAATCAGTGATAACAAGAAAATCCACTTGTAGAGAAATATATATGTAGAAATGGCTGGTTTGGGTTGAGAAATTCTTTTATTTGGAGAAGCAAACAACGTTTCGACCTTCTTCGGTCATTATCAGGTTCACAAAGAAAGAAAGAGATAATTGACCGATAGCTGACCACATGCTTGAAGGGGGTTGCGTAACTGAGTATAGGAATGTAGAGGACTTGCTTAAATGTTTGATTATGTTATATTATTAATATAGGTATAAAGATGTTTCTCTGTATTGGTTTATTTTGGGCTTAAGTTGTTGTATAAGTAAGGCTTCTTTAATTTTGCCATTGTTTATGTTTGTTTCTTTATTTAGTATTTGGGTGTTTTCTATGGTTATGTTGTGTTTATTTAATTTGCAGTGTTCATAAACGTGTGAAAGTGACTTTTTATGTTCTTTAAATCTGGATTTCATTTTTCTACTTGTTTCTTCAATACACAAAGTACTGTTGTTTCTTCTGTGAATGGGACAGTCTCGCCAAAGAGTCACATTATTCTAGACAGAGCTGTCCACTCCGTACAACGTTAGTTCCAGCACAGAAAAATGTAGCGCATGAACCGCTTGTCGACCCGGCAAAGTTTTTTTTGCCTCCTCTTCACATAAAATTGGGACTTATGAAGAATTTCGTGAAAGCGATGAAGAAAGAAGGCGAAGGTTATCGTTATTTAAGACAGATGTTCCCAAGAATAACTGAGGCCAAAATCAAAGAGGGAATTTTCGTTGGCCCTCAGATCAGATATGTTATGAGTGACAAGCGGTTCGAAGATCTGTTAGTTGGGCCGGAAACGATTGCCTGGAAAGCCTTCAAAGACATTGTTCACAATTTTCTTGGCAAGTACAGAGCCCCACATTACATTCAGCTGGTAGACAAACTTCTCAAAGCATACTAAACAATGAAGTGCAACATGTCACTCAAGATTCAGTTCCTCCACTCACACTTGGACTTCTTCCCCGCAAATCTCGGTGCTGTCAGTGACGAACACGGTGAAAGGTTTCATCAGGACGTTGCTACAATGGAAAAACAATATCAGGGCAACTGTAATCCGTCAATGTTTGCTGAGTACTGTTGGACACCGCAACCTGATGCACCGGACATTGAATACAAAAGAAAATCAGGAGCAAAACACTTTTAATTATGTTGAACTTAATAGCATATTAGAAACATAAACGCAATTAAATACGTTATTACAGGTAAACAGTTAACTGTCTATTTCTCAGAGTTCCTACGTGATGAAACAAAACCAAAACTATATTTGTGCATACCCACTAGGTACCTGTCACAATCAGCAAAAAACTTTTCAGAAAGCAAAACATTTAAAAAAATTGTTGTGCAGTATTATCAGTTGCTATATGCTCAGTTACTAGAAGAATAACTCTTTCATTGTGAATAGTATTAGCTTGCTAGATAATTCTGTAAATTTTCATGGCGATTATGTAACATTAATAATACAGGTTTATTATCCTTATAATTACAATAAATTCAAAATTCAAAATACGGAACGAAATTGGGGCGTTTTGTTTATTTTTACAGATGGTTGAGCAAATTTTATCTAAACATTATTGGGGTCTCACCACTTCGTTGCTGTCCATGTTGCTACATCCAGTCATGCTCTACCTAACGCACATGTATCTTGGCAACAACGTCGAAGCGTAGATGTCACTGCAAAATACTACGTTGTAAGGCTGCTATATCCAAAGCACATTGGTTTTTCCTCCTTACATTCTATAATCCGTCGTGTACGATAAAACGACATCAAAACACTAGGCTTAACAGTCAACGGCATAGAAATCCATAGGGTGGCTTGACCCGTTTGTTTTTATATGGAATAACACAAATAACGGTTTGTCTCCAACCACGTAAAGTTTGCGACGGGTTGAATGAGTGTGTGTGTGTGTATGTGCGTGCGTGCATATTTTCTTATAGTAAAGCCCCATCGGGCTATCTACTGTGTCCATCAATGGGAATCGAACCCTGATGTTAGCGTTGTAAATCCATAGACTTACCGCTGTCTCAAAGGTGGACTAGTTTGAATGAATATATTGTCCACAGACATTTTTTTCCCTTTTCAGATGGAGGCCATTCTAGATTATGTTAGGCACTATTGTTTAGGACACGTGAATGTCTTTCGTCAACGAATTTTGTGTTACTGGATTATCACCTGTTACGAGGATCATCTCTTTACCTACCACTAAGGTCTTTTTCTGGATGGTTGTGGCGCTTCATTGAATTGATCTGTATTCATTTACTTCCTGATGGTAAGACACATAAAAGATATCATCATCTCCCAAGTTCTAAATATCGATATGAACTCATCTGAATTCGATTACCTGATTTATTTGTATGGAACAACACGAATACATGCTTCATTCTCCATCTGCGTAAGACGTAAGAAAGTTGAACGGAAGGTACTACTAGAAGCCTTATCTTGGTTAATCCATATCATCCTTCCTGATTGCCATACAAATTCGGTATTTCTGTGTGGCATAAAGGATTAAAACATTGGTCTGATAGCAGGGTTAATTTTGACCTTTGTATGCACTTTCCTGACTCTTAACTTACCCTGGTTCAGTATTCATTGATGATCACGAATCTTATTGAAAATGTTTTACAAGCTCCGTGTACCGCATTTGTCATCACGTAATCAATTTTACCAATGGCTAAATACCATTCATACAGTTTTCCACAGTTTCTCTTCCTTTCATGGATGTGTCCTAGAAACAAATTGTGCGCACGTTTGCTGTCTCGCTGTCTCCTTACTATTGCTAATGACACATGGACGGCTTTTGCACTGATCTTTATATTCGCCGATTCTTACCTTTGTTTTCAGTATTTTAAGTTCTAAATGCATGATCCAAATACATCTTTATGATATAAATGTATGAAGCATTCGAAAAGCAATCTATTTTCGATGGTATCACATTACTCGTGAAACGCCAATATCAAAATGTAGTTATTTTACGTGCCATTCCATCAACTTGATATCGGTTGTGTTTGGCACGTTTTCTTATGATTTGCACATTCAAAACTGTGTTAATATAACGTATTCAACCCTATGTGTAAAGTTTTTTAATATTCCAAACTCTTTAAATGTTTAAAGTATGAAACTTTGATTCTAATATGAAAGCTTAAAGTTAACAAGTCCTAAGCAGTGAACGATATTGACTGTCTTTCTATCACTACAGAAAGCTATGACAATGAAGTTGCATTATCTAACAAATATCTTGAGAAGACGTTAACATGAAATGCTGGTTTGGCGTGGAACTTAAGAGTTGTAACTTCTATAATTTAATGTATTTTAGAAATGTTTGCGTAACATCAAAAGCTATTTACCAATACTTTTACCACCTTGAATAATTCAATTTAAAAGTTAGATGAGTCATTCTTCGTCGTCATGGAAAGTTTAATCAGTAAATCAAAATGTAAATCTATTTTAAAGGTATATAAATCGAATTTAACTATTTAAAGAACGCATCTGTGTAAGACTGTAGAAACCTCAAAATATGTCAGGAATGCTGGACATTCCATGTATCTGTTTCCATTATAATGAATTACAAATATTGTTGAGAATACCGTGGAAATTCAATAAAAGATATTGTAAAAATGCTAAATGAATCGACTAAAGCGACTCCATTGCTTAGTATAATTTGAAACATTAGGAACACAGGTCTCATCCTTTGCCATTAGTTACAGTTCTTCCAATAGAAAAATGTAGCTTTTGACAACATAAGGCTAAGAGATATCTTGACTCTTGTTTCTGAAGAACCCGTCCCATATAGAAATGTAGAGTTGCTCTAAATAACTGGGCGAAGCCTAAAAAGATGATAAAACAGAAATGAATTAACTTCATTAATGTTATATATCAAGTTTTAAAACTGTCTTTTTGTAGTATGTAGGTCGTGTTGATCGTAATGAAATTCAGAAAAAAATAGTTCCTAAAGCGTATTGTGGAAACAATCATAAACGTATGTAAAAGGTCCGGCATGACCAGGTGGGCTAAGGCGTTCGACCTCGTAATCTGAGGGTCGCGGGTTTGAATCCCCGTCGCACCAAACATGCTCGCCATTTCAGCGATAGGGGCGATATAATGTGACGGTCAATCCCACTATTCGTTTGTAAAAGAGTAGTCCAAGAGTTGGCGGTGGGTGGTGATGACTAGCTGCGTTCCCTCTAGTCTTACACTGCTAAATTAGAGACGGCTAGCGCAGATAGCTCTCGTGTAGCTTTGCGCGAAATTCAAACACAAATAAAACAAATAACGTATGTAAAAAAAAATTAATTAAATAAAAATGAAAAATAAAAGTGGACTCTTGATGCTAATTAATAAAAGTGGACTTTTAATGCTAATTAACATAAAAACTGAATAAAAGGCAACTTACCTTTGTAGAGAACTTTACTTAATTGGCTGGTCAGTAGTCGAAACTCCAAATTAGTTTCTACACCAATCTATAGAACGTTCATAAAATTAATAATGATTAGAATGTTAAATGGTTTTATTATTACTTTCATAATATACAGTTAAATGGGTGGTATTTAGTGTTAAAACTTCCCTATCAACATTTTGAGACTCTGATTTCCACACATTTACCATTGTTTTTCATTACGCATAAAACTACATTAACGGCTATCTGTGCTTCACCCACCACGGTTATCGAAAACCGATTTTTACTGGTATAAGTCGGCAGATATACAGGTGTGTCACTGTAGTGTTTCAACGTATTAACTGTAGAATATTATAGTTTGTTTTTAATTTCTAGAATAGTACTGGTATTTAAGTAAATGACTACTTACTTACGTATTTATTTATTGTTTCTAAAGCAAAGGGCCTTCAGTGACACAGCGGTATGTCTGTGATCTTACGACGCTAGAACCTTGCTTTTGATACTTATGGTGGAGCCAGAGCACAGAGAGCTCGTTTTGCTGTTTTGGAGTCAATTAATTTCGTAATTGTTGTTTAAAGACATTTATTGAATAAAGATGAGTGCAAGAGCCTAGTAAGAGGCAGTCAAACGTGTCATTTTAAATTAGTAATTATTACTTTGAAATTATACTTAATGAGTATTAAAATAAGAAAGAGAACTTAATATGAAACAACCATAGATATCGATACTCTTTAAACATGTTTGTTTCAGGACTGTACTTATCGAGTATTAAGATATGCATAGGGTCGTAATGTGAGGCAATGATACATGTCTTAAGATATACGCCTTTAGCGTGACACTATCAACTAAAATATAAAACTTTCTTTAACCTATTCTCCAAACCATTTTTAATGTATTTCTTTTTTCATTCAATTTTTATTGTATTAATTTAACGTATTGGTTCAAGTTCAAAATCAGTCGTATATCGTTAAAGAATAACAAGCAAAGTTTCGACACAGTATGTTGCCTTACATTCTTAGTTCATATATAAATCAAAAACTATTTTTATAGTACTAGACACTTAATTGTTTCAAACAGTAATCTTTCATTAAAATCGACTCTAACTGAAACCATTATGTTTAAATCAATGAACACTATGTTATCGTGATCACTAACTTGAAATTATTTTCTTATAGATTAGAGAATACTACAGTGTAGGCTAGCACTGGCCTACTGATTGATATAGATGCTGTGGATACGAATATTCACACTTTTCGTAAATACGCACTGCAGTCTTTGATGAGGATACCTTATACGATTAACTGTCAGTCTTGATTATTCGATTCAAAGGCTAACAAAACCTAATCGACAGGTTCTATTGATGACCTGTCTTCACTCTAGTCAGTAATTCAAAATTAGAGGCGATTATACCTGCATACGGGTTATATGGTGTGGCCATTTAACCCTTGTGTGCATATGTTGTCGTTCAGTTTTAGAACACTGTACTATACTTTCCGTGTATTCTTTGCCTTAAGTTATAATGTTATCAAACCAAAGGATACTCCTTCTGCTCCAGCCAAAGTTTAAGATGACCATGTAAGATTGTTTATAGTTTTCTCTCAATCATCTTGTAACTCTAGGATACCCATCTGAACATTCTTCATGATAACACCCTGTATCATTAAGCATCTTTAAGAAGAGAAAACAACACGACGGTGTCCAATATGGCCACCGAAAAATAAATTTCTATATAAACATTTTAAATCACCGAAACAAATCATCATTTTTAAATCGCATACACGATAATGTATTTCTATCTCCTTAAATGACTTTAATGATATCAAAGTGAAAAGGAGGTATCCGTTAGACACACGTCAAAACTTATCACATACAAATATAGATGGTTCGACAATTCTCTACATTTTACACTAGACTGTGAACGGTACCGTTTAATGGTATGCTAATAACTTTAGGAATTACGTTGAAAAGAAGCTTCTTTAAGGTGATATGTACCTTATATTTAAATGATACAGGCAATTCAGTCCCAAAAGTCTCAAACGTGTTTACAATCAAGTAAAATCCATCAGGTTTCAGTTTCAATGAAAGTAAGCTCACTGCAAATGATTTTAGTAAGTTGGCGTTTATTTTTATCCATATTTCGCAATACTTATTCGGGATGAATATAAATACCAACTTATCGAAATCATTTGTAATGATCTCACTAGCAACAAAGCATTTCATGAATTACACACATAGACTCACAAGTTGGTGGTAACTGGTGAAACACAGCACACATATTAAAGTAAATAGACGTGTTGTCGTAAGAAGGGAGATCATGAAGACTACTTACGAAAGAAGCAGATAAAATTGTAACAAAACAAGTGGTGACAGCTATTCAAGAAAATCAGAAATTTGTATCTGTTATTTCAGAAGATACACATGTTCTCGTTTTATTTTTTTGTATCACTATCAGGGTCGCAATCATTCAATAGTGAAAGAAAGGGCTATTATACATATCAAAGTCACTGTTGAAAGTAACAGAATAACTATAGTACTCTATCTTCTAGCTTGTCATACGCTTTTATGTGATACAGTGACATGTTATTTTGGTATCGTGAAAGGAACCGTGCTGAAGATGTAGAAGGTTGGACATGAACTAAAGCATCTAAGTAATATGAATAACGTAATTAAGGAGTCAGTTAAATTTGTACCTGCGTATTGTGGCAGTTTAAGAGTTAAAAGGATGTCTGAAGTTTTACAAAAGTCATGGGCAACAAACGTGGGCAAAAGTGTTTATCTTCAGGTATATGCCTGGAAATGTGGTATAAAACCAGATCCGCCAGATTTGGATCCTTTGACTTTGAATGACTACGAAATAACGCCAGAAAGTCTTTTATTCAATTACAGGCTCAAACATGGTTCAACTTACTGCAAATTATACTCAAGCTAATGAAATGCTATGCAGCAGTAAAGTGTCATATGCCTCCAAGAAATGTAAATGTAACGAGACCATACATCCCTGCTTCATATCCTGTTTATATGATTTTAGTGAAAACTGTTTGAATGAACAAGCAAAATCTTAATCCGTGATAACGAGGAAACCCACTTGTAGAGAAAATTATATATTTAAAAACGGCTGGCATGGATGGAGAAAGCACTAATAGAAGAGCAAACAACGTTGTTCGCTCCTCTAATTAGTTTCTTTCTCCATCCATACCAGTCGTTTCTTAATATATAAACAAAATCTTAGTCAATAGTAATACGACATTCAGATAAGAAAATAAGTTTGAATTGACAAAACAGTTTTAGACTTTTGGTGACGTAATTTACCCAGTACTTGACCTTTTATTTGCTTTATCTAGAAGATATTTGTAAAGTTGAGATACTGGTAGTGTTTTAGATTTAACATGTTTGAACATTATGTATGGCACACACACACACACATTCATTTAATCATTCCTTACAACTGATTTTGATTGCAATATAAACTATAAATTAACATATTTATGCTTTATAACATATATGTCAATCTATAATACTCAAACTGAGGAAAAAGTATTAAGTGCTCATGTGTTTTGATAATATGTATATAATTTGAATTTTGTTTCATATACGTATAAACTTGATTAAATGTCTGATGATCTAACTATGTAAAACGTCAGACGTTTAATTACTGGTAACGTATACTTCAAAATAAATCTTGAAAAAATCGTATATTTTCTGATATGAATGTAAATTGACCTGTAATTAACGATTTTTACCATTTAATGTATCAAAGGAGTCTTAAACTATATTTTTATCAAATTCAAATGTAATATGTCATAAATCTTAGTATTTTGCGGCCATATTGGACGCCATCTTATTTTATTAAAAACACCGTGCGATTACAGTGTCATTATTACGTTTCATATAATATACCTTATCTAGATTAATATCGTCAAAAAAACAAACTTTAAACAAATTCCAGAAAGAAAACTCTATTTATCGGCCGGACTATTCTTTGCAATACCTATTTTAATTCAATCTTTTGCTTACACCAAAAAGCACTATTTCTTTTCTTTTTTTTTCAATGTAACTTTATAAAATAGTTCAAATTATGATGATTCTTATGCGAAAAAATATTTAAACATACTGTTATTTAAATTCTTTTCTTTACTCTTTTTAAGTTTCCTTTCCACTTCCCATTCATTTTGAACCGAAAGAGATCACGTTGGATGTTTGTTTGTTTTTGAATTTCGCACAAAGCTACACGAGGGCAATCTGAGCTAGAATTCCCTAATTTAGCAGTGTAAGACTAAAGGAAAGGCAGCTTGCTATCACCCCCACCGCTAACTCCTGGGCTGCTCTTTTACCAACGAATAGTAGGATTTACCGTCATATTATAGCGCCCCCACGGTTGAAAGGGCGAGCATTTTTGGTGTGATGGGAATTCGAACTCGCGACCCTCGAATTACGAGTCGAGTACCTTAATCACCTGGCTATGTTGGATCCCATGTTGAATATTGTGAGATTATTATTTAAATATAATGGTGAAACACTATTAATAATGAAGAAGGTAAATAAAATAATCTCATGTCAACTTAATCTTTACTTTTTTATATATCCACATAGCGGTTCTATATAGAAAAAAATAAACGTTTTTTATATATATAATAGCTTCATTTTAATATGTTACTTGACATTCGTATCGATTTTTCTAAGCATGTAACTTTAATGTATCGTATACACTAGGGTAGTTGTCAACAATATTTTTAGCAGCAGAATATTTCATTTTGAGAAGTTTCTTCTCTTTATTTTATTTTTTGGTCTTTCATGCCACTAGTTGAGAGTGACTATTATTTGTAGGGAACTTGAAACTCCTTCGGGATGTGGGAGTAAGCACTGCTTATATTCACATTTCATCTAAGTATTATTACCTCCTCTGGCTGACTGCAAGTTGTTGATGAGAGAAACGCAAATACTTGAAGAGGAAATGACAGAAAATACCTGCAAGTTACTGAACAAGCAAGGCTCGCCTTGTCTAATCACACGAACTGACTCGGGACTGAAGGGCAAATGGCCTTTACCGCGTATGTCTCTGTGACTGATGATAATAAAAGACATCATTATTGATCTTATCCTGTTCGGAATAAAGTGACCGTCTACACATAGTGCATTCCTTTAGCAATTCTGTGCTGAAAGAATTCGGTTTGCCCGAAAGCTAGCATGCTATTGGTCGGAAGACAAAAAAGAATCTCAGTGCTTTCCAAACTAGCAGTGTGACAAACGGACGGCGTCTTTTTTATATATTTGTTTTCCTGTAGGAAACATTGTTTTATTATGTCTCCTGAGTTTTATTTATTGCCCAATACTTAAGTTTTATTTTCGTTTTTACTTTGTGCAGGCAACACAACAGTGTTAGTCTAGAGGAAATCAATTAAAGTGTTCCATGGTGACATTTCTGCCTAGTTTCTGTTTTGTATTCTTGTCTGTGATAATCACTTTTAGGAGGGTGGGGGTGACATATTAATCGATTATTTAATATATGTTAAATTTTAGTGGAAAAATAACGAAATAAAATTATTACTGTCACAAGAATATATACATTTGTAATATCATCAAACATGTTTTAAATAATGAAATAAATTTTTCTGCGATATTTAATAGCAAAGAAAAATTTCTCAATTTTATAATATTTTAAATGAAATACTGAGAAAATCTCTGGAATCTAAAATTAAAACCTAAAATAAGGCTTAGAATGTCATCTAGCAGTTAATGTGGGAAGTGTAAGACTTAGAATGAAGAACTAGAGTGTACTCTAAAGACGTTACCTAAAGTTTAAAAGACAAACTGGGATAGAAGATTAGGTGTGGTCCAGAAGTTAACATGGGAAACTAAACCAGATACTTAAAATGTGACTCAAAGGCTGGCATGAAAAGCTGAAATACAGATTTAGGATGTGACTCACAAGTAAAATAAGAAAGAAACTATAATGCGTAATAACGAAAATAATATGATAGAGAAGTTGAGAAAAAAATGTAGTTCAGGATAATAGTGTGATCAAGAAATATGTACGTCGAACTATAATATAGGCTTAGGATGTGTTACAATCATAATTTGTGGCTTCAAGTTATTGTGTTACGTATAACAATTTCAAAAAGTCTGAAACTTTAATGTGGAGGTTAATTGAATGTCGATATGTATCAAATTTATGATATTTTTAACCAAACAAATATAACGATTTTATAAACAAGTTTCACAAATAATATTGAACCGTCTGCAAAATATTCAGTTCCACATCCTATAGAAGACTCAACATTATTGTTTTGTTTGTTTTTGAAATTTGTGCAAAGCTACATAAGGGTTATTTGTCCTAACCGTCCATAATTTAGCAGTATGAGACTAGAGAGAAGGCAGGTAGTCATCATCACCCACCGCCAGCATTTGGGCTACTCTTTTTATCAACGTATAATGGGATTAACCGCACATTATAATGCCCTCACACCTGAAAGGGCGAGTATATTTAGTGCGACGGGGATTCGAACCCATGACTTTCAGATTACGAGTCGAGTGCCTAACCATCTGGCTATGTCGGGCTTGATCTCAATACAGTTCATATAACAGATAACTCTATCCTTTGCTGGTCTCTTGCTGTTTACATGCTGACTTACTATAGTAAAATACTAACGTCTGAAGTTAATTCTTTGAAGCGGAACGGTTTATAATGCTCCAAATCTATCAACGTTTCTGGTAAAATATCTATAGCTTTCAGATTAATAAGAGTTTATCACTGTTATGGCTTCCGAGGTTTATCGTATACTAACTGTAGCAAACTAACAATATAAAACTGCCTCCTGGCGCGTCGATTTATAGATTTAGGCGAGGTTCTTGAAAGTTCAATTGGCAACAATATTTTATTTACACACATACCACGTTGTTCATTCTCACCCTCGAGAATCTTCTTATTGTTTTTTAATATAATTTAACAATATACGTTACATATTTAGAAATCTAAACATCAATATTAAATAAAATATGCAGTAGTAAATCCATTACAGATGTGATCTAGAAATGAAAACGAGGTACTATAGTATAGAACAATGATGTTATGCAAAAGTTAAGATGGCAATTATAGTACAAGCTATGAATGTGAACCAGAAGCTAACATTTCAAAGCTGTTTGCAGCTGAATATAAAATTTCATTTTACATGCAAACCAAAGAAAATATTAACTGAAAGGTAGAGGATGTGATTAAATGACCACCTTAGGTTTCTTGCAATTAAAATACATGTGATGAACACTAAAGTGTTTTAAAATTAACCCTATTTCAAATGTTATGCTTTTCTTGTTAAAACTTAAAACGAAGATTCAGGTAGGTTATGTTTAGATATTGTGGTGTTACTTTATGTAAAAGGTTAATATGATGAGGGAAAATGATCCCCACGTAACTAACAACAATTCGAGTTTAAAATAAATATTACATTTAGTAACTGCATTTAATTAAACGATGCCTGGGGAGATCAGAAATACATTGGACGATGTAAAAATTGGGCATAATTTGGAAGAACTGAGCAAAAGGAAGTGGGTATGAACTAGTATGGGGCAATGTTCTGTATTGCAACTTAAACTTAAGGTAGAAACATATGACATTGGTGTATGGTAATAAGGCCTCACGAGGGACAGGGGCAAGGTGTCGTTTCCAAGACTAGTTACCATAACTTATAATGTAAAACATCTGAAGAAGTTAGACTATAAATTGCTTATAAATCAAAAACGAAAACCTCACAGAAGAAAAGGACAAGTGATAAACAGATGCCTTTCATTTTTACGGCGTATGAAGCATTCTTCTGGCAGTTTTAATATTTAAGCATTAAAAACGTCTGTTTATCATTTGCTATTTATTTGTGGTACTAGATTTTTTTTTTTGTATCACTATTTACTTATATCATAGAAGTATCTATGTTACTTTCGATCCTTGTTTTTTTTATCTATTTTACTGCGCGGCGAATATGTACTTATTATAATTACATGACTAAAACCTGTTTATACTTAACTTTTCGGCCGTTCCACAATTTAAGTTTAACCAACGTCTAGCTTTATGATGGCTTTAAGATAAAATAAATGTTCTTCACGCGTTAACCATTCTTTGCCAACTGTATTCTCTAACACTAATCCGTTACAAATTAGGCGCAGTCCGGCGTCGTGTCCGTTTTCTTCATGTACTGAGTTGCGTTTTTTAAAATATTTACAGTCAAGGACGTGTAAACTGGGGATACAGGAGAATTTCCTGGCTTGAAAGACTCAATAGCAACCGAATAAATCGTTTCCATAATATATAGGGTTTACAGTTTTATTGTATAGCTTTCAGCATTACCACCATAAAAATGTTGTCATGCACCACTGTTTACACTTAATTTCAAAATTAAATGTATTATAAAAGCTGTACGACATTTCAGCTAATAAAAATACAAAACTTATTTATTTTAGTTTAAAAAAAAATGCTTACCACATATATCACGTAAAGTTATTAACGCAGAATTAATATAGCTAGTGTAAAATATTGTTCTAACTAGGAGTGTTTAGGGATTTAAAACAAAAACACGATGATTAGCATGCTCTTACTTGTCAGTTGAGTACCCTCGTACTTGAGAATGTAAGTATAATATTTCATAAGGTTTGGCTAGTTTCTAGTTTAAGCACATAGCTACACAATAGACTATCTGTGTTCTTCCCACCATGAATATTTTAAACTCGGTTTCTGTCGTTGTAAATTGGCCGACGTACTGCTGTTCCACTGAGGGCGGTTTGGCCAGCTTCGAAGTTACAGGATTATCTTCATAATGAAACGAAAAATTATGAAAATACACTACATGTATTGAGTATTTTAAATATTGGTTGTGAACTATAGCGTAAAATATAATAAAATTTAATTTACAAAACACATAAGAAATAGTTATTTGATTCACATGCTAGTTCGTGTTTCTTGCCCTGAAAAAGTATGAATCCTACATATACAATTCTTTATTAACTTTCTAGTAAAATTAAATATATGTACATAGATATTAAGTTAGAGCGAGAACCAAATTCGCAAAAATACTAGGACTAATGACTGTGAGCAGAAAAAAAAGTTGGATTCATAACATGAATTATTTAGCATAATTAACTTCTATATTGAAAATTTCAAAGATAAAAATGTCTGTAATATTCTCAATTGTTTTGGAACAGTCACTGTATCTACTTTTTAAAGGTATTTTTTGGAACCATTTGACTTTAACAGTTATCCTTTTATCGAAAAACATATTCTTTCAAAATGAGGACGCATAAATAATTATTTCTTATCTTTCACATACATTTCTCATTAAATTCAAACGTAGTATTAATATGTTTCTGCACGAGAGCAACGTAGTATTCAATAAATACTCTTCATAACAAACAAAGAAAAATCGTCGACTAAGAATACCCTCATTAGAAAACAAGCTGCGATACAACTTGAACTAAATTAAAAATCGTCCCAAAGGCATGGTTGTTCTCGTTTTTATTCTGTTTGTTTAGACCGTCTATTTAATTTCAAAAGTAACCTTTTTATATTTGATTATCGATTCTACTCGCATAGTTTCTTTAAAGGGTGCATGCATCCTAAGTGATGGGCAAAGCGATAAAAAAGTCTTCCTGAGAAGCTAGTAGGTGCAAAGAGTGGAGCTTCACTTCTCTAATAGTGGCATACATATTGATCTATTGCTTGCTTTTGCATTTTACATATTTTTCGCTGCTCTTGAATTACGACAATAGTCTGCCCAATCTCTCTGCAAGCCTAATGCTAAAGGTATCCTAACCTTTTGTAATGTATCTGTACAAACATGCCTACATGCATACAAATATATTAATTCGTATATATATATAATGCATATAATCCACTTTTCATTTCGACGCTATGTAAAGTGGAGTGCGAGAAAAATTGACTATTTCATCAAATTATGAGTTGAATGACGTCGACGTCAGCCTTTGATATTTTGCACAAATTAACAAAGTGTTTCAATGTACAAAGAACTTTACGGAAATAGAATCTGATCAGTGACGAAGAATCCCTATGATATTTCAAAGTCCTTCCATCTGTAGCATCCAAATTGGAGTTACTGCACTAGAATCAAGGGTTTGTTTCCTCTCTGTGAACACAGCAGATAGCTCGAGATGGCTTTGTTTTGAGAAAACATACATACTATGTGCATTAATTATGTTTAGACTGAATATACTTTATTACATATTTGTAATTATAATTGTTTATAATCGTGTGATACCCAGATTGTTGCTGCTTGAATAACCTCTAGTGATAGTTGGGAGAACATCTAATATCTTAATAATGTCCAATTTTAGGTGAACACACGATTATATATACTTTAATGTTTATTTCACCAAACTTCTTACTCCCACATCTTAGTACCACTAAACCAAATGTCAGGACATTTAAAATTACGACATATCCATCCAATTACCTTTTCACACATTTACTATTTTTCACCTTCATGACCCACATTTCTCTCTTCTCTCTAGTTGAATTGCTAACCTCATCTATGTATATAAACTTTAAAAAATAAAAACACACAATACATGTATTCATCCTTCTCGATCCATATGAAAATTCCGTCTCGTAGAAAGGACATACTTTTTTCATGAAATAAAAAATCACATTTCTCTGAAAAAGGATTAATATTTTTACATATAATATTAGATGAATAAATAGGTGAATTATTACTCTAAACATATCAATATTTTTTCACAATTATTCTCACGGCTGCAAGTGAGAATTCCATACTTTGAGGTTGCACATCGGTAAAGATGTACCACTTAGAACAAAATACATCTAAATTCTCTAGCATTAAGATTTAAGCAAGTGTATCTAAATTTATGGTTCTATGTTATTAAGTAAACGAAAATAAGATAATATAATTTGCACATTTTCTTGATTTCTTACGCTAACAATAATATAAAGAGTTGAACCCCAAGACAAATTAGATAATAACAGAAGCTTAAGAAATATAAAATAAAACAAGGACGTGCTTGAAAGTATTTACAGAATACATAAATATTACTGTATACGTTTAGATTATGTTTCACATTATTGTTAATCACTAATAAATATCGTTCTCCAAACACACTCGCTTTCTCTTATAGGACCCAACATGGTCAAGTGGCTAAGGTACTCGACTCATAATGTGAGGGTCGCGGACTTGAATACCCGTCACACAAAACATGCTCATTCATCACAATTATTTTTCATCAGTCCTTGTGTGGCATTCCTCTTAACCCTATTTTTTCTCCAGTAATATAGTGACTGTATAATCAGGCGTATCTTTAAATAGCTGTTGCTAAGAGTACTTGACCGACATGGTTAAGGAACCCGACCAGTACTCCAAAGGTCGCGGGTTCAAATCTTCGTCACACCAAACATGCTTGCCCTTTCAACTGTAGGGCTGTTATAATGTGACTGTCAATACCACTATTCGTTGGTAAAAGAGTAGTCCAAGAGTTGGCAGTGGGTGGTGATGAGCTACATTCCTTCTAGTCTCACACTGCTAAATTAGAAACAGGTGGCGCAGATAGCCCTTGTGTAGCTTTGCGCGAAATTCGGAAAAACAAACGAACAAACAAACTCTCTCTTATATTTAGTTAAGCTGTTTTCCTTAAATTCTGTTTAATTTGTAGTAATGTATAATTCGTAATCTATAACAATCCTTCGGGTTATTTAGGAATTGAAGTATTTAAAGATTTATTTTTGTGTTATACCACACATATACAGACACAACCTTTTAGAAAAAGATTTATCGTAAGTTTGCTACGTTTTGATAAATGAATATGTACTTTAGTTTGCATATTATTTTTCAATTAACTGTAAACAACACACTAAATATTTAGCTATTTTACAATTGCTGTTTTGCGATAGATATTGATTTAACATCACGTGCTAATTTGACAATATTATCTTGATTATTGAACGAATGTTATGCAATAATTCACAAATGATCGTATTTATTAACAAAGATATGAAGTTTGTTGGTTATGAATATAAATCTTTAACGTTAATAGATAGTGTTCTGGAAAGTAATTAGACGAGAATGTTTGAATATAATGACTATCGATCTCGTATGGTTTATAAGTTTCAATTTACTGTACAAATTGGCTGTTCTATTTAATTACCAAAAGTTTTGTTTTTATTAATACAGCAGTAAATATCATTATTTTAATTGGCGTTTTTTTTGTAGCAAATGCACTTTCCTGCAGTTAGCCCCCAACTCACCCAGTAGCTCAACCTGAAAACAACAACAGATTTAGGTTCCAGTGATGGGCAAAACAAAGATAGTAAATAAACAAACAACTCAAAATTACCTGTAATATACAATAATTATACTTCATCTTATTATAAAGTATGTGTGTGTGTACCTGGATGAGATAGAGCACAAATATAATTTATTCTTATATGAAATTTTACTTTTTTGTGGGTAATATCTACATGTGTGAAACAACGTATATTACCGGAAATACATGTAAGAAACCTTACTTATACTTTTATTGTATAATCAAACGTTTTATGATAAACAAATACTGATTTAAGGACCAGGGTTTTATTCCACAAAATAGTCAATAGAGAGTGGTACAGAATTATCTTTCCTATTTTGAAACATTATAATTAACTAAGGAAATACAATCATGCAGTTTTAAACCTATTGTAACCAAACTCAAACAGTTTTTATTGACATGCCAGTAGCCTTCTATGAATTCACCATTAGTGACACGTCTAACCGATACTGGATCTCAGTATGTCTCTCAGACACATGGTATGGGTATTAACACTTTTATTGATACCAACCGTTTCAGATACATTTTGGATCTCAGTCCACGTTCGCTACAACATGCCCACAGTTATAGAGGCAGTGGCGTCCGTTAGCCATGTCTCAGATCCATGATATTTGCTATAGATGTGTGACACATAATGTCCTTAACAAACCCTCCAAAAAGGAAGTATAGTGGAGTTATTTCTGGCGAACGCAATGAGTACAAAATGGTCTTTCCTCTATCAATTTATGACATTGATAGTGCCTTCATTTGCACGGTTGCTATTTTACGGGGTAACTCTATTTACTGAAGTCAAAAATACTATTTTTCTCTATATTCATTCACATTCTTGCAGTTTGATATTTATAAATATTGGTCGTAAAACTATAGTTTGAAAAATAACAAGAGTGACGAGAATTATATTTGTGTAATATCAAACAGTTCCACCCACTGTCTAAACAAAGAAAGCATTTTCTCACAAAACTTAACGTACTTCTAAAATTCAAAAATTAAGTAATGTGAATGACAACTACCGAAGCACAATTACAAACAAAAAATATTTAAGTATATCGCACAAAAAACCAGATGTTTTGAGTATACTTATGCTAAAGAAACATGATGCAAAGAATAGCACATAACTTAGTTACGAGACCTAAGATTGTAACAAGTTCGAAAATTCGTTGACGAAAAATGTTAAGTAATATAATTTTGTCTTCTGTAATATAACGATGTAATAATTTGGTATCTGGCTAAAATTATTGCAAAAAACATTTCAATATTTGTGACAATCCAATCAAGAAATGCATCCCATTCGACATCGCGCAGCCATCTTGCTTTAACATAAAATACTAATGTATGATGATATTCAATTCATGAACAATATCTCGGACCCGAATCGGTCTGTAATTTACTCTAGCATTCGTCTCAGAGTTTACTAAAAGTCGTGCTTGGCCTAATTTCAATTCATCGCTGATTTATAATTTCCCTTAAATCTTCCAATTCGCTCGTTTATGTATTAATAAAGAAACTGTGAAACATTTGTGTGTGCTCAGAGTTATTCCACATTCGTGAAAAACATGATTACACGGTGCTATAAATCAGTGGCATTTGCAATATGTTATTGTGCTCGTTCAAACCTATTATGCACGTAACATATGATGGTTGTAACGGATGATTATTGGCTTATTAAAATCAGTTAAATTACCGTTTGTTGGCATAATTTATTTAAATACATAGTAAAGGAAGCACATATCGTCTCGCCTTTAATAATATATTTCTATAACGAAATAAGTAACATTATTCCACATTTATTTGTTTGAATTATTTATTACGGACTGTCTAATCCTATAATTTGTGTTTATGGCTAATTATATTTATTTTATTATTTTGTTTACAGTTAATTTGGAAAGCTTATTTAATATTTGTTGTTTGCTTTTGTAAAAATTACTTTTTCGTAATCTTCAAACCATAATAAGAAGGATATGGTTCTTAATAGTCAATATTACAACCGGAGATAAACAAATGTTACTGCATTGAATGATATTTCTGTAATAATATGTATTAAAAATATATAATAATTATCATTCAACAACTATAACGTTAAGAATATACCAGAAAGAGAAATAATAAACGAAATTATATATACATATGTATATTATTTGTAGTCGACAAGAGCATTGTTGTTGAATTTTGTAATTTCTTTCATATTTAAAACAGTCTTTGACTTGTTAAGTGACTATTTTCTAGACATGAGTGCAACTACAACGTCTAAAATGTATTTTCCTTGTTGTACAAAGTCATTGTTTTCACAGTAAATATAAATTATACAGCTGATTATTTATTCTTTTCGAGCTAAATATACCATAATATCCTAAACTTTTAATTTTCTACCAAAACATAGTATATTATCATTCTGGGTATAATTCCGGGCAGTTATGATTTTAAACTCAACCTATCATAACATCCTCACAGGTATGATTTTCGACCCAAATATAATATTTTATCCTGGTATATAAGGACTCAAGTATAGTATATTGTAATAGTTTTATAATCATTTAAAGGGGATTATGATATACATTCCTGTTATTTCTGATTTGAAATGGCGACAAAAATGCAGGAATTAAAGAATAGGTGAAAAAATAGTCAAGTTTTATAACCTATTTTTTAATCTATTCTTTAATATTAGCTATACTTTCAGACAGAAATAAATCACATCGTTAGTTATGATTTTAGAACTAAGCATAATGTATTATTTTGATGGTTGCGATTTTATACCGAAGTTTGTATAATAAAACTACATTTAAAATAATAATTATATGAATCATGTATAATTTAAAATGCTTTGAAACTAAGTACCAGAATATAATATAGATTGTACTTTAACTTGATATAAATTTCAGGATACACTATATTTATGGTATTCATGTTCTGCAGTGTTGTCTGTAATACGACAGTTGGCAATTTGACATTATTTTAAAGAATCTCCACATATCCATAGTGAGTGTGAAATATGTAAAACTACTAGTTATGATTTAGCTTTATTTATTTCTGTGATGGGTTTATTGGATAGTTTTATGAAATCAAACTGATGACGAGCTACAAAGCTACAAAATATATTGAATATGTAACTAGATAATACAAGGCTTTCAACTGCTCCCATTTTCTTATTTATTTATTAATAACATGACTAGATATTGCTAAATATTTATAATCATTAAATAGCATTACACAACATTAACTTTCGTAGTAATGGTAACGTAATTTTCTATGGTCCAGTGGTCCGGCATGGCCAAATGGTGAAGACACTCGACTTGTAATCTGAGGGTCGCGGGTTTGAATCTTGGTCACAACAACAGCCATGCGGGCGTTATAATGTTACGGTCAGTCCAACTATTCGTTGGTAAAAGAGTAGCCCAAGAGTTGGCGGTGGGTGATGATGACTAGCTGCCTTCCCTCTAGCCTTCACTGTTAAATTAGGGACGGCTAGCGCAGGTAGCCCTTGTGTAGCTTTACACGAAATTGAAAACAAACAAGCAAATAATTCTATGGTCCACTATCTTATTGCACATTATTTTACTGAAATCAGGAACGCATAAGAGCATTAAAATTATGCAGAAGATCTTGATACTTAGATTATTTGTGATTTTGTTCAAGTAACACTTTAAAGGTGTCAAATATATGAAACTTATACTATATACGAAATAGCTTATGCAAAAACTCGAGATAAGTCTGCAGTCTATCTTCACAAATCTTAGTTTTACCATAACCACTGATTTGAGATAGTGGGAGGAGTAACTGAAATCTCCGATATTGCTGGAAGATAACTAAATTTGTCTGATTTGCACAAAAATCTTTGACTGATTTACCGTAGACTATTTATATGCATATAGAAGATGTATTTGTAAGATTATTTATTTTTTGTCAACATCAAGTTAAAAAATTAATCTGCTAGCTAGCCAATGTTATGCTGATTTTCTTCAATCGGTTTGCATACTTCCTACTCAAAAAATGGGCTGGGCGTTATGAAATTAATCCTTAATGTTTAAAAATTATTCTTAAGTTCCTGTTCAGGAATTTATTCACTGCTTAACAACACGAAACTATGAAGAATTTAAGCCGATGTGAGTTCTTTTGGCAGTGACAGATGTGATGATCTTATAATTTAGTAATGTGTAATTTTCTGCTCAGGACAGCTCCTACATTTCTTTGTATTTTTGTCACATAAATATCAGTTTTTTTGGATCATAGTTCCAAGAAATAGATAATTGTCTTTTAGAACATAGTGAAAGATAAAACATAAATTTTTCAAATTTAGTAAAACTTCATTTACATTATATTCATAAAACTACGCTAAAGATTAATCATATTCTCTGAAAATTGTATTTTAAAGTCATGTCCATTGATGGATGATTTCATGGACCTACAATGCTAAACTTCGAAGTTCGATTCTTCGTAACGGCTAGAACACAGATTCACCATTGTGCATGTTTGTTTTGAAACGAACAAATATAAATGTGTTTTGAAGAAGCCCTTAAAATTTTATTACGTTATTTTAATAAATCTATATTCCAAAATTACTGTTACTGTAATGGCAAATTCTCTTATTTGTAAACAGTTTCTTGTGAGGACAAACTGATAACCGTATAAGTTTTTTCACAGTACTGAGTAAAAGTATTAGGATAAGAGAGTATTTTGTCATTCTTTCCATTTGATGGAGTTATTTCTTTTATGCCATTACGGAATGCAGATTTCAACGATATGGTAACGCTTCACTGACCCTTGTTGACAATTGAATGAGCCAGGGTGAGAGTACTTACCGTTTTTTATAATTTCCATGTACTTGTACTAAGGATATATCATAAAGGTTTTCTTTAATATACATACTGATCAAATTTAAGGTCTGAAATAACTGTCATTGGTCCCCATACAGTGTCTAAACTTTTTTGAAACTAAGAAGGAACTAGCATGTGGTACTGGAATATGTTAGAAGAAATTAATTTCATAGTTCTCCATAAATAAAACTCGTTATAAACAGTGTTTAACATTATATATTAAGTTTTGTTGTCATGCCACCGCTCATAAAGCGTAGATAATTGTCATTAGAGCAGAAAGTTACACAATAGTTTTGCGTGATGCTGGTTGGACTCTCCGATAAATTACTGCAGACTTGAAATGCTCCCAAACATTGTCGTGTATACCATAGAACGTGAAACAGGGTCAGGTAAATTTGAAAATAGGAACGCAAGAAGCAGAATACCAAAACCCAATGATATTGATGTTAATTATTTTCGTTTGTGGAGTATACGGGGCAGGAGTAAGACTACCACTGATTTCAAGTATAAGATAAACGACCACGTACTAAGTGACAGAAAAGTGTCTAGATCTACAATATCAAGAAGACTCGACGAGAATGGAATATCTGGGCATATAATAGTTAAAATATTGTCAAGAGATTCAGATATGCTGAAAAGTACAAAACTGGACTGTTGATGACTGGTTGGTTTCTTTGTTTTTAATTTCGCGCAAGCTACCTGAGGGCTATCAATGCTAGCCGTTCCACAACCAACGTTTTGGCTACTCAATTGCCATAAAATAGTGAGATTGATCGTCACAATAGAACGTCCTCTCGACCAAAAGAACGAGCATGTTTGGTGTGACAGGTATTTTAACCCACAACCTTCAGATTATGAGTGAAGCACTCTAACCACATGACAATGATAGGTCTAGCTGATGATTGGAAATGGATATTATGGACGGACAAGGTGAAGTTTGAAATGGTTGGTTCAAAGAGTAGGTTGTGCATTCAGCGAAAGAAAAATATAAGATACCTCATTACATAGCACCTACCATGAAGCATGGGGGAAAGGCAGTGTGATGGTTTATAGGTGTTTTCTTTCTGCTGAGGTGACAGAAGATATTTGCAAAATAAATAGAGTAATGTACGAATGCAAGTACCATCAGATATTGATTCATTATGGCATACCCAATGGTTTGAATATTAATGGTAAAGAATTTCACCACCAAGAAGATAATGACTCCAAATACTCATCCAACTTCTGCAGAAATTATTTAGTTAAGAAAGAAGTTGGTGGACTCATTCAAATGATGCAATGGCTCTCATAAAGTGCCGATCTCAATGCAATTCAGTATATCATGGATCAAATAAACGTTTTGGGAGTGTATTAGATACTTTTAGAGTAAAATCACAAAGGACACATTTATTAACTATGTTGCAACATTGTTTGAAAACTGTCTGCAATTATTAAAGCAAATGGAGAACACAGAAAATATTAAGTGGTTGCTAAACTCAAGCTCTACCACTGAGTTTCTGTTGTTCTAAATATGAAGATTGATAAAAGTTTAAAGTTGAACCTGAAATTTACCTTCCATTATTCCTTAAACCAATATGGAATATAATGCTTCACTTAGTCCTTACACTTTTACACAGTACTGTACATGACACATTTATTACTTATGTTTTTGTGCATTATTCGTGTAAGACTGGGTGTATTTATACATATTTCACATGCCTTTCTATCCATAATACACGATTTTTCTTAAAGGAAAAAGCTATTATATACAATTTAATATTCAAGTATGATTTATGCTCTAGCATTTTATTTTACCCCAAATGAGAAAATCCAACGAGGCAGAAACTAATTGAGGTGGTGTTTAACTGCAACATATCACTCTTGTCTTGTTTCATAATTTGGTTTCTTTTCCATAAACTATTCATGTTTGTATTACTTATTATATTTTAATACAAGAAGCTACAGCCCGTTTCAAGTCACCCACAACATCTCAGTGGGATTAAGATCTGGGCTTTGACTCGGCCATTCCAGGACTCTCCATTTCTTAGTTTTCAGCCAGTCCTTGGTGGATTTACTGGTATGTTTTGGGTCATTTCGTGTTGCAGGGTCCAGTTCCGCTTCAGCTTTAATTTTCTTACAAATGGACTTACATGTTCCTCAAGCACCCTTTAATACACAGTAGAATTCATGGTGGATTCTATGATTGTGAGCTGTCCAGGTCCTGCTGCAGCAAAGCAGTCCCAAACCATGACACTTCCGCCTCCATGCTTCACAGTTAGTATGAGGTTCCTTTTCTGGAATGCTGTGTTTGGTTTACGCCAAACATGTCCTCTGTTCTGATGTACAAATAATTCAGTTTTGGACTCATCTGTCCAAAGAACAATATTCCAGAAGTCCTGGTCTTTGTCTACATTCTCTCTGACAAACTTCAGTGTGGCCTTGATGTTTCACTTAGAGAGCAAAGGTTTTCTCCTTGCACACCTCCCATGCAAGTTAAACTTGTTCAGTCTCTTTCTGATTGTAGAGGCATGCACCTTCACATCAACAGTAGCCAGAGCTTGGTGTAGGTCCCGTGGTGACACGTTAGGATGTTTGGAAACTTTTTTAGCATCTTGCGGTCTGCTCTCGGGGTGAACTTGCTTGTACGACAAGACCAGGGAATGTTGGCAGTTGTTTTGAAAGCCCTACACTTCTTGACTATTTTCCGAACAGTGGAATGGCTGATTTCAAAATCTTTTGGGATCTTTTTAAATCCCTTACCATACTCATAAGCTGCTACAATTTTCTTTCTGAAGGCCTCAGATAGCTTTTTTCGCTCTCACCATGGTGCTCACTCTCACTTTAACAGTCAGGAGCACACCAAACTAAATGTCTGAGGTTTAAATAGGGCAAGCCTCATTCAAAATGCTGAGTAATAATCTTCTTATCATGTGCACCTGGTGTGATATACCTGTGTGTGAGTTGAGCCATTTTAAGTGGGAATAAATGTGGGGGTGTCTTAATTTTTTCCTCAGTTAGAATATGCATTTTATATGCATAGAACTACATTTACAGAAGATCTTGAAAAGTCTTTTCTTCAGGTTTAATTGTTTAGTTATATTTCTATAATCTCTCAGTATTGTTGAAATTGAGATTAAATATCTATATATCCAAAAATGTTACAAAATACACAAGCTTTCATAGGGTGTCCTAACTTTTTCACATGACTGTAGATGGTACGTTTGTCAGCCAATTTCAAATTCGGATTTTCACGAGTGTTTGAAATTATTTAAATACTTTTTAGTTCGTAGTATATAGTAGTGTGATTCAAAACAAAACTATGTAAGTAATTAGGACGAAGATGTTATCAAGGAAATAGCTGACTAGCTGCATTTAACGGCTAGAGAACTAAAGAAAACACGTATATTGACTTTAGCTGGAAAATTTCACGCGTAACTTTTCTTTTGAGCGTCTTTCTAAAACTGTGCTGTTGTTCATACATATAAACTCTTCCTTATAGAAATTCCCAAAACCTGAAGAAAAGCGCACCTCGGTGTTCGAAATATCGTTAATAAAACCATACAGGAAGTATTAGTATTCCACAGGAAGCTGTATAACACATTATCCTTTTGTATAAATATTATAGTTCTCTTTATTCAACTCTGATTTTCATGTTAAGTGCAAACTATTGGATCAATAAGAGCTATGTAATATTTTTGTGTTCTCTAAACTGGTTTCATTTTTATATACCATGTACACTTACTTAGTCGCTATTCTTCCTGATATCTATCTTCTAATTTTCTGTGCTTTAGTCGGATGTAAATATACGCATGCATGAAAGTAACATCTCTGTTGTCTGCAGATGTTTTTCTAATTTCTTCTTGACGTCTTTAACATACACCAATATTTCATATTCCTTGAAACTGTTTGAATCCACTAACACCGAATTTTATCTTTTGTGTGCATGCATTTTGGTTACAAGATATTTGATTACATGTGGATCTTCTATCTTACTTGGCGTCTCTAGACGTCCTTGATATCCTTGTTTTTCACGCGCGTTTGGATCTACGCCGTATAGGTGTCGTTGTTTTGTTTATTACTACATTCAAGTATATTTTCCCACCTAAGTTCATAATCTTGCATTGTATATGTGTCGGATAAAACTATATTTTTCCTGCATGTGGATACTTCTTTCCATACTAAATATTTTGCCGATTTATGTTTAAATATTTGTGCTCTCATGAGTTTGCATTTATTCTCATGTAGAGATATTTGACTCCTTATAAGTCCGTTGGCATTTCGTTTGATTGGCAGGTAAGCTTCCTTGACAAATTCTGAGGTCCTTTCAAGCATCTGTTTGGGATTTTTTCAGTCTGATATATGGAGAAGCGCATCGCTAAATAACAAAGTTATTTCGAAACTCAGAACAGTTAGGAAGATTTAAGTTCAAGAACAAAGTATGATATACGTGAGGAAAACAATTGGAGGTATACTTCTGGGAACACATTCGATGCAAAAATTACCTAAATATATCAATCATTTATTCAGATAACAGAACATTTTTCTATTTTGAAAAATCTTGCTTTCCACACGGATCCCATTAGGCTCTCTCTGTACATTCAGGTAATTGCTGGGCTGACATCGATGTATTTGTTCACAGTTCGCATTGAAAATATAATTTATTGAAGATCAATATTTAATATAAAAATACACAACATAATACGAAGAAGTTTTGGCGTTTCAGCTCTAAACCTTGTGTTATTCTTTGTTTATAACAATGGTTAAGCTGTATCTATCTTTTGGTCCTCTCTTTGACTGTACACAAACTAGCAAAATAAAAAAAAATGTTAAAGTGGCTGTTGTAGTAAGGGCTTTAGACTTCCTGTTTACTACATCTATTTCAGAGTTATTATTGATAAATGGTAAAACTTTCCTAAATCTTCAAGGTAATTTAAAAAATATACCTTATCTCAAGATTGTACAATATCTTGATAAAAAATATAGTATTCCAAACACTATGTATAATAACCAATATAGAATAACAGATTGTTAGTATTGATGTTAAGTATTTTTAAGCCATCCTTATGAGTGCAAGTTTTTGAAGTGAGAAAAGTTAGTTTTGTGACCTTAATGACGTACACAAACTGGCCGAGTAGGTTCAAGCCCCTGCCAACTCTTGGGCTACTCTTTTACCATCGAATAGTGGGATTAATCGTCACATAATAACGCTCTCGGCTGAAAGGGCGAGCATGTTCGGTGTAACAGAGATTCGAGCCCGCGACCCTCGAATTACGAGTCGAGTGCCTTAACCATCTCGCCATTTCGGGCCAAGTACTCTTTCACTCAGTCATAAAACATTAGCAACAAGTATTTAAAGATACGCATGATTATATACGTCACATTATTACTGGGGAAAAAGTAGGCTTAAAAACAATGGCACACAAGGAATGCTGAAAAATAATTGTGATGTTTTTAAGTGTTAATAGGCAATAATTCACTGTTCAGTTTAAAATTTTAAAGTTTAAACGCAGTTAATTGAAAGGAATAAAATTTAAAAAATGTTTGCTCTTATAGTTTTCAACTGTATGTGTACAAGAGGTAATATACAGATCACATGGTCTTTCTTAACTCCTTCAACAGAAATGCTTACGCTACTACGAATGAAGAATGATCTCTTTTTTCATTGAGCTCTGTTTCATTAACGTCCTCTCCAAATTACTGCCTGACCTGCTGCAAATCATACAATTTTGCATATTTTTCGCTTAAGTTTTTCTCAAAAATTTCTATTTGCTTTATGAGTATACATTTGCATCCCAAACCTAAATAGTCTACCAAATAAAATACATCGTTACATATTTTTGTTACGACAACCATTATATTTGTTATATTAAAATATTTCAATAAAGCTTAGCAAACGCATCTAGAATTGAACAGTTTGTTGGTATTTTACGTTTATGTAAAACTTTCATTTCAGCCCTTTTCTTATTCAGGAGTTTCTCAAATATTGAAGTTATTAATCCGCACTTGTTACATTATGTTCGTGTCCTCTTAATTAATGAAAATTGTTAAACAAATACAATTAAAAATAAGAGCCTTTTCTCGTTTTATGCAATAAGAATAATTTTATTTGATACTAATTGACAATGTCAAACACACACGATGCTCTGTTATGTAAACTAAACAAAATGTATTAATTTTTATTGTATGATTTTACTCAAGTGTCCACGAGGAGTTTTATAATAAATATTATCAATTTAATAATTATTAATTATTAATATGCCACTCGATTCCATGAAGGAACATAGGGCCGCAATCGCTTGCGAATTCATTAACAGGCTGGTTTTTTAAGTGACCAGATTGTTAGCCTACTGCACAACCCCCAACCAGGAGGAGAAACCTGAGCCGTCCCTAATTTTGCAGTGTAAGACTAGAGGGAAGGCAGCTAGTCATCACCACCCACCGCCAACTCTTGGGCTACTCTTGTACCAACAAATAGTGGGATTGACCGTCACATTATAACGCCCCCACGGCTGAAAGGGCGAGCATGTTTAGCGCGACTGGGATGCGAACCGGCGACCCTCAGATTATGAGTCGCACGCCTAACGCGCTCGGCCATGCCGGGCACATTATCAATTAACTGATGAATATTTCTTCAGTAAAGTAATTTTATTTTTTATTTTTCAATTAATATTTTTAGTAAAAGCGTGAGTTTGTTTTTAACGAAGCCAAAGCTACACAATGGGTTATTTGTTCTACGCACACCACGGATATCGAAACCCGGTTTTCAGCATAATAAGGCCCAAGACTTATCGCTGTGCTATTGAATGTCTAGTGAGAGGGAACTTTTGTACATTCCAAAATGTTTATTATATCCAATATTTTGATTTGTCTATTTGTTTTGTTAGTTTTTGGAATTTCGCACAAAGCTACTCGAGGGCTATCTGTGCTAGCCGTGCCTAATTTAGCAGTGTAAGACTAGAGGGAAGGCAGCTAGTCATCACCACCCACCGCCAACTCTTGGGCTACTCTTTACCAACGAATAATGGGATTGACCGTCACATTATACGCCCCACGGCTGGAGGGCGAGCATGTTTAGCACGACGCGTGCGCGAACCCGCGACCCTCGGATTACGAGTCGCACGCCTTACGCGCTTGACCATGCCAGGCCGATTTGTTTGAGCAGTAGTTTAGTTTCATACACTGTTCTTATATTTTTCCTGTCTTTGAAAGTTTTAATACTAAAGTTTTAAAATACGTATTACATAGGTACAAGAGGATAATTAATTAATCACATATGTTTAATACCATTTAAAATTTACAAATGGACAATTATATAGGAATATAGTTGCCAACAAAACAATTAATTAAGAAATTAAAATAAAATACCTTAAAATAGCAGTTACAATGTGATGACGAAAAGAAAATATAACCGTTAGGTATTGTATCTAATATTGTACACTTTTCATGTATTTCATGTTTGAAGCTTTATTCTCACTCTGCTATAAGCACTGAAATTATTGACAGATCTTATTCTTTGTAATGTTGAAACATTTGCTAATGCAATGCAGGTTAAGTTTGGCATATTGGGAAGAAAGTGATAATGCAAAGCTAGACTCTTTATTGAAAACGAAAGCGTTTTATTTCAACAACTGCAAGTTTTACACGTACAATTTGTACAAGTTCCATGTAACTAATGATAGAATTAACTTACCAATAGCGCTAGACAGTAATTTAGTTGCCAACTTGCTCATACATACGGTACTTCTCTTATCTATATTACTTTGTTGAAAAAAATTCAAAACTCGCAGCTAACTTCCTGACTCACTAAAACTCAACATTTAACACCACCGTAGGCTAACCCGAAATTTATGTCGCCAAAATTATTTCCTAAACTTTCAAGAAAATTTCAGTTACTAAGCGGCACGTTCAAATGTGATGTTGAAAGTTTGTCTTGTCAAACAATAATATAAATGTAAGAAAGCCTACAACAATAGTTCCAACTGTTTCTTTGAGATAAACTTTTAAAGAATACCACACTTCAAAACCCAATATATGCAAATTAAGAATAATTATATTCACATGAAGGTAAGATCAATATGATTGAATTCTAAATGTACTCGTATAATATATTTTTTTTCTCTGATGTATATCAGAAAAATAGCTTACAGCTATAAGTATGAATATTCGTTTGATTTTACGTAAAGCTACTCGAGCATTAGCTGTGGTAATGTGGAAAGCCGCTAATCACTGCAAACCACTGCCAGCTTTGGGATTCTCTTTAATAACAAATAGTGAGATTGAAAGTAACATTATAACGCTTCCAGCGTTCTGCAGCCAAACATGTTTGGTAAAGGGTTTTGATCCCTTGACTCACAGGTTGCGTGTCGAACGCTACCATCAGGCTGTGACAAGTCTAGACTTGACTTACTTATGTTCAAAATTTGAAAAAGACTGAATTTTACAGAATATTTCATAAAGTTAGAGAAAGAAAGCTTTACTCGTCTTAATTAGATATATACTATAAGATATGAAATACATACTAAAAATTTAATAAATGTCGTTAAACATTTTTGAATATACATCCGCATCTGATATAAAGTTACGGTGACACATCCTATATAGGAACTGCATTTTAGTGTTGTTTGGCGTTATGTAAGAAGTGTGTTGTTCAAAAATGGATAACCCTCAGGAATGGCATTCTAAGCCCTTTCTGACATAAAATATTTAAATCATATTTGCGAGCCATTTATAAATTACATAACGCAATTTTGCCCAATTTACTCCGTCCAACCTATTGTAACGTTTTCGTAACTTAAACCCATACCCCTCCCCTTCGTTTAGATATAACGTAAAGTTCAGGTGAAAATGATTATGAATCATACACGTAATTTGTCTACCAATGGTTTAGGTCACCAGTGTAAGGTTCTGTGTTATCTAATTAAAAAACAAACAAACAAATGTAAAAAGTAAAAACTAAACAACTTTCTTTGAAACTTTTGACAGTTCTGACTGTAAAATGATCAACCATCATTAATTAAAATAAGCAATGGCTTAAATCAATTCAACTAAACAATCAGGGCTGATTATGATTCTAAATCAAATTAGTATCCCCATCCAGAGAGACTGCAAACATTTCGCAACATTTTGAAGGACAGGTATTGTGACGTCTGCCTGCTCTGTCGGGGAATGGGGAAATGGAAGGGTTAATTTTCTCCGTTTCATTACTTTCTAATGATTATTTTTTTTACCTTGATGCTGGAGAAATATCGATAAATTATCTGACCAAACTTGTCATAAACGCTTGCACGGTACGGATCAAACGACATCTTCATCTGCGCTTTATCTTACAGATGTAATAAAGAAAATACATTTTTTATTATAAAGTCAGCATCTGAGACAAAACAGTAAATGATGGTGGTATTATATCATTTCAATATGTAAAACAGATTGCGCTTCTGCCAAAATATCTGCAGCTCCCTGAAAGATTTTTTTTTCTTTTGTGATCTTCGTTCATTGACTCCAAATGAGTCAAGATGGATTCCCAAAACGCTATTTGGAAGAATCGATCCTGATAAGTCATAAGAGAATAGAGCCATTCTGCGATCACCTGGATTATATGCACTTCTATCAAAGATGTTTGTGACAAAAGAGATACCATCAAGATCATACACATTAAAGGGATGAGTAGCGACATATAGGTTATGCAAATTTTCAAACAGTCATTTCAAAATTACTTTTAATACGTTTAATGTTTTCGGTGCTCTTACAAGGCACATAAAGCCGGTGCATTCAAACTATGGTTCCAAAGGCACAGCTGAAATGACACAGTTGGATTTGACTCTCATTTTTATAGCGTATCCACGACCCCAAAGTACAGAGCGCGATTTTGAGCAATCAGGACGTCAATAATGAACTCGAGAATAGACAGTTTAGCACCTTAATCTTTTGACATGTCCTGCCATTACAGATATGCTATGCTGATAATACAAAATTTAGAATAACTTCTGGAAAGTGAAGAGGACACGAAAGAATATATGAGATTATTGAGATGAGAGGTCTCTCTATTTTCAGTAGTTTTTTTTTTTCTTTTTTTCAGAAGAGAGAGAAATGTTTGATTATACACTAAAGAGTTTACGTTTAATGTTAATTTAACCATGTCATAGAAATATTAAGAGATACGTTTGTGTTAACACTTCCTAAATGTACAATAAACACATTTCGTTGCTTCGGAATGGAGTGAATGCTATTTGTATATCCCCCATTTTAATAACTTCTAAAAAACTTTGAAAATTAACAGTATGGTCATTTCATTGTCGTGGTGTGCAGTGAAAGTTATCTTAAGTGCGATATTTTGATAGTCTTTCAAAGCATTGTGAAATGTTATGACTTAATAAGCTTTACAAGTTGAAATTACATTGAACATGTTTTTTTTCAAACAACATTGATCAAGAACGTAGAGATTCGGCGTGGCCAGGTGGTTAGTGCGCTCAACTAGTAATGCGAGGGTCGCGGGTTTGAATCTCCGTCACATCAAACATGCTCGCCCTTTAAACTGTGGGGACGTTATAAAGTGACGGCCAATCCCACTATTCGTTGGTAAAAGAGTAGCCCAAGAGTTGGCGAAGAGTGGTGATGACTAGCTGCCTTCCCTCTAGTCTTACACTTCTAAAGTAGGGACGGCCAGCGCATCTAGTCCTTTTATAGCTTTGCACGAAAATTCAATAAACAAACAAGAACGCAGCAGTGGTCCAATCGCTTGCCTTTCGTTAGTTCTGAATAGGTGTGTGTGTGTGTGTTTTCTTATAGCAATGCACATTGGGCTACCTGCTGAGAATAGGTGTTGCATTTATCACAATAAATAATCTACTATTACTCACAGTCGCACGAGGAGTTTATGTCCTACTTTTCGGTAAAGGCTTTCAGAAGACCAACTTCTGGTGTGGGAATGACCAGGACTTCTCTAAAACGAAATCTATCAGTGTTATCTCGAACAAGTAAAGTCGTGTTATGTAGGCTCTCAAGTAAAGTACAGAACTGCTGTATAACGATTGGTGTGTGTTAAAGCACATACTCCCGAAGCTTATGAAATAACTTATACATGATATATTGGTTAATGTTTTCAGCATTGCTATGAATGTTAAAACTGCAAGGATATCAGCGATACTTCTCTTCTGTCATTTTTGAGATTAATATTGAAACATAAAAAAATAAAGGAACTAAAAATATGTGTATATGTCAAAGTAACGATAAAATAATTTTTGTACTCTTATGCAAAAATTATAAATAAGTAAATACAACAAATATGAATCAGTATCAAATAGACCCTTGGTGGTACAGTGGTAAGTCTACAAACTTACAACTCTAAAATCGGGGTTCCGATACCCCTGTGTGGACACAGCAGACAATCTCGATGTGGCTTTGCTATGAAAATACAAACATACACACAGTCTAAAATACAATTACTTTTGTTGTAGAAACTAAAACTTTTATTATTTTTAATTCTATTTATTTAAAGTAACTTCATTATATTTAGAGTAAATTGTAAATTTATATTTTTTTATTTCTGTGTAATTAATCAATGATAATTATAGCACATAATAAAAACACAAAATATATTGCTCACGGACATAAATCTGAAACATTTTATACCAAATGGTATCAACTATGAAATGTTTCCCTTTTTTTGTTTTCTTATCTTGGTTTCATTTTAATATAAATCATTGTTTTTAAATCAGTGACTTTTGCTGTTATTAAAGCAGTATTTTTATTGATAATTTTGAAAATAATTTCAGATGCTGTTTAGCTTCTGCAAAAAATATCTAAAATTTCCTTATTTATTAGTATTTGTAGTTCTCGATACATATTTAACAAAACTTTTGTTGTATTCATTTGATAGACCTTTTGAAAATAATCATATAGTCACTAATGTTTATTTAGACTGTTTTTTTTTTCCCATACATCATGTATTTTGCTAAGAGCACATATTAAGTTTTAAATGTTTCATTGAATTTTTTATTTTGAAAATTAAGCCACAACAATAGTCTGGCCATACTGACAAGAAAAGAGTAGTCCGTATAGATACAATGTAATCAAAAACACTTTAGATATGAAACAATAGGTGCCCCAGAGAAGGACGCAGCTTGCAACTTAAAAATGAAATCAAGATTGGTGGCCAAACTGGTAGCTCTACTTATAGCATTGATAAACATTTATTCATTAGTTAGCCAGGCTGCATGTCTTTTTTAACTTTGAAGTCAAACTAAATAACTAATAAGTGAATATTTTCTATAAAATTCTTACCAACGTTATAAGTCTAGTTACAAGCTTGACATAATTTTGATTTCATTCCTTAAGTTCACAAGTTGTATCATTTTTTGGCCGATCTTTTTTTTTCACACTTAGTGATTTTGATTAGATTTCACGATTTTTTGTCACTACACACAGTCGCTTTTGAACCACAATATTATTATTTAGAACAGACCTTTACTGAACCAACCCGATTCTTTAATATATATATATATACATATTTATTAGCTTGTTTGTTATGACCAAAAACAAGAAGAATAAAAATAAAACCACTGTACTAATTGAAAGGATCTCAGGATACAAGCAATAATGTGGGATATAAAGTGTAACTTATGCAATGGAGATGACTAGGATGTAGGACCCACAATGCGGGGGGATACACTGTCTATCAGTCTTAACCTCAGTTTGCCAATCTCAGATAAAGAAATAACATAACGGAATAGAAATAGAAAATAAAACAAAGAAATATAAATTAGGAAGGCGATATCGGGGTACTCAAACTCACAACATCCCACATCCATAACACTCTTCACTGCCTGCAGATAGCTGTGGGAAGGTGACTGCTCTTCAAAGTAAAGAATAATAAAAATAAATAAAAATTAAATAAAAAGAATAAAGTACTACCACTTGGGGTAAGTTAAATAAACTTACGAATTTAGTGAAATTCGCTAAACTATCATTCCTGTTATTAACGCATGAGGTGTCCTCCAAGTTGTTTGTTTCGCCGCAAAACACACGATAGTTTGTACGCTTCCATCGTTACGGGTTCTTGTATCTGAGGCCAAACAAAAATCGTGTGGAGTAAATTTTTAAACATGTAACAGTGATATCCATGAATAAATATACTGACTAGAAAACAAAATACTTTTACATTATGCAGACAATAGATTCGAATGAAATGAAATGCGCATAAAATTTCAGTTCGTAATTGAATTATGTTATTCAAAGCTAATATATACACTAACTGTTAAGTCATATTTTACAATCTTTCATACTTTAAAAATAAACAACAAAAACCTTTTTGGATTTAAAGTAGTAAACGCATATAAGAACATTGCTTACAAACACGTCCGTTCAGTACAGTAGAACATTTAAATATAAAATGTATGCAGTTTTCAGGAGTATATTCAAACAGCACATATTCTGAAGAATGGAAGTTATAATACTTCTAATGTAAGTACATAAGGTTTTTTCTACATTTAGCGTACATTTATTTTTCGACACCCTGCATGCGAATACAAAACTCTCAGACTGACTCACGCTTTACTGTTTTGTATTTTCAAAAATTACTAGATTTTCATGAGTGACCTGTAAGTGTCTTATATAACTGAATATTGGGAGTGTAATTTGAAGAATATTTGTTATATAAATAGACGCCACATCTGCAACATTTCTAACTCCTTTTGCTGTGAATCACTATATTTTATTCCGAATCTTTTGTGCATTTTGATGAAGATGGAAGTCGAAACATCTGTGTGGATATAAGCATCATTTTGACTCTAGCCTTTCCTAATTTAGCAGTGATAGACTAGAGGAAAAGCAGCTAGTCAGCTTCATCCACCATTAACTCCTTGGATACCCTTTTACCATCGAACAATGTGATTTACCGTTATATTATAACGCTTCCACGGCTGACAGGGCGAGCATGTTGAGTGTGACAGGTAATCAAACTAGCGATCTGTATATCGCGAGTCGAACACTCTAACCAACAAGCACTTACAGACTTCACGTGTACGGATGTTATTTTGTTTGTTCTAGTCTTCTTTATACCCTGAAGGTTTCAAGAAGCTGAAACGGCTATATGGATATCAGTAGTTTATATGCTGAAAATTTGGAGAAGCCGATATAGTTATAGATATATTAGTATTGTTTCTCCAACACTGTGTATACCTAAAGATCTGAATATATGTCCAAAATGTAGTAAAACTATTCGTCTTCGGGCACACAACATTTTCTGCCAGGAACTGAAAAATAGTGAAAGCTGAATGGTAAAAGTTTTATATCTAGTTGTAATAAAATTGTCTATAACGAAGATGGTTTATAAAAAATCAATCTGGAACTTTATGAGCCTCTGTTAGTTTTTAGTTATTAAATGATATCTTTACAAAATTGCTGAAAGAAATATTAGAGTGATTGAACTTTACCTGATGAATCATCAGAAATGAATTCAATATTTTAAAACAACTGTAATGTGTGCTCTGAGAAACTATGGATGAAACTAATGCTGATATTACATTACCTAAATAAATTTTTCAAAGAGACTGACAATCGTAGTTAAGTTTTACTGGAAAGAATGATGGTTCAAATCACAATATAATTTATTTAGGTAATGTAGGTTATTTAGGTAATATATTGTATTGTTATGAACCTTACTGTACAATGTGTTAATTAATCGATTATTAAAATGTGATATTGGCAATATTGTTATGAACGTTAATGTACAATGTGTTAATTAACCGAGAAGAACAGCAGGGTTAACATCTATGAGGAACTAAAACAAAAGATATCTTATTTAAACCCAACTATTAAATTACATTTCTGAATCAATTATATTTTGCTGCAATGTCACTGAGTATGTCGTCCATACTGAAGAGTTTTAACATAGAAATAGATGATCTTTGTTTACAAAACCACGTATTTCGCTGTTGTCTTCGAGTGTTATTTTAGTTGATTATGGCAGAGAGTACTGCCGTTTTAGAGGACTGAAGATGATAGAAATATTTATGAATAAAAAAAACAATTGAAAACTTTAAAAATACAATATTATAAAACAACGATTACGCTTAGCTCCGTGACTTTAGAATTGTTTCAAATTTACATTTAGTTTCACAAAAATTATGCGAAAAATATAAAAAATATTATTTATCCACTTTTTTTTACTTTTCTCAAGCGTACAAAAAATAATTTCGTTAATGTTATTTGCAGTTTTTCGTGAATTAAAAAATATTTTTCTATTTATATTATTTCTCCCAAATCTCTTTTCTTTTACTTGAAACATAGAGTAAAGAAAGGAGAAGTGGTAAATCATTTATATTTTTCTGAATTTGTTAGTTAGTTTTAATGTACATTCATATTTTTCTATTTATTTTCATGAAATAAATTTAAAAGGCAAAATAAGTTTAATCTGAGGTGAAGAGGTAAGCGTACGCTTGCCTTAAGTCAAATTAGACTTGCTTTATTCTCAAAGTGTATACTTGTTTTTGTTTTTATTTCATGAAATAACGAGGAACCCCAGCACTAAACAAATAACCAAGGTAAAGTCTATTCTTTGCATTGACCGTAATGTCTTTACCGATACATACCACTTGCATACCCTTAATACGTACCTAATCGTGAGAGCTACCAGCTGCTACTTTTCAAGGAGTTACTCTACCGCTGTTGTCGTTGAAATTGTCTGTGAATGCTTTAAAGGAATATATTAGTTGGTTAAGGACACGTATGTAACTTTCGTTTTGATTTGCTTTATTTGATTTGATCCTTTTCTTTGACTACTTGAATTCAACGTATTATGCTTATATGCCTTTTAATCGTATTACTGTACGTATTTTTTCCTTCAGCTTTACTAATTGTGATGTATAAAGTCAATGTATGAACATCTACATATGTTAGAAAACTAAATTACATCCAATTCGTTTTCCTGCTTTCAACAAAGTAATATATGAACACGCGTTTAAAAGAACATGAAACATCGACACGAATTTAGAACAAAAACAAAACGACACAAAAGCGCATGGTTGTGCTGATTCTGAGCGATTATGTGTTTTCAGTGGAACGCACAAAATTTTGCGGACCTAAAACAACATCTGTATATTAATATTTGTAGTGAAGTTTTATGTTTCTGATAAGCACTTTTACATTTAGGGAATGCTGTGTACCAGATTTTTAAATATTTTATTAAATCTATATTTTATTCTGTTTTTGAACGATATAGCAAAGCAACATAAACTGAATGCTAA